>NW_024420170.1:813379-855722 GCF_014898765.1 Herpailurus yagouaroundi | reverse complement strand
TATATATTCAGGTGCCTGGATGGCTAAGTCTGTTAAGTGCCCAACTTTTGGTTTTTGGCTCAGGTCGTGATCTCAGGGTTTCTTGAGTTCGAGCCCCACATCCAGCTCTGCATTGACAGTGCAGAGCCTGCTTGGGATTCTCTGTCTTCTTCTCTTTCTTCCCCTCCCCCACACATGCTGTCTCTGTCTCTGTCTCTGTCTCTCTGTCTCTCTCTCTCTGTCTCTGTCTCTCTGTCTCTCTCTCTCTCTCTCTCTCTCTATATATATATATATATATATATATATATATATTCTACATCACAACTAACATAAAAAATTGAAACAGGGGAGCCTGGGTGGCTCAGTCGGTTAAGCGTTCAACTTCACGTCAGGTCATGATCTTGTGGTCCTGTTTCAGATTCTGTGTCTCCCTCTCTTTCTGACCCTCCCCCGTTCATGCTCTGTCTCTGTCTCAAGAATAAACAAACGTTAAAAAAATTGAAACAAACATTTTATGGAATAATACCCTTAATATTTGCTTTGTACTCTGATATTTTCTCTTTAGAAAACAACAACAACAAACCTGTTCAGGACATTCCTAATTGATTTTTACCAGCCACATGGGTCTATTTCATCATTCATTAAAGGCTTGCAAACCACCCTTTGAAAATCACTGCTTTAGGGTAGGTGCCACCTTTCAAGGCTATTTGTATTTCTCAGAGACCTCCAAAATGTCTCCAGCTCAAAAGCTGTTATTCTAATTGTGGAATGTGAGAACTCAAGAGAGACATGGTCAGGGGGAAGATGGAGGCACCTTTAGCATGCCTAAGAATGCCAGATGAAAGTTAGACCCTCTATGGCTCACTCTGCCCCTCTCAGAATCTTCTCAGCCCTTTTTTCTCCCTTCTCTGAGCACAAATTCATTCAACAAGCATTTTCTGAGCCCCTTAACACTAGGTGCTCTGCCAGAGGCTATAGGAAAGCAAAATTATGTGGAGGAGACAAGCTTATAAACAGCTAACTACATAAAGTAAGCATTAGCAAGTGTCATAAAAAGGATGCCCATGAAATGTCATGAGCATGCAGAGAAGGAGATGGATTTCAACTTGGGTTGAAACTTTATAAAAGACATTGCTTTCGAGCCAAACCTGGAAGTATGACTAGGATTTATACAAGCAGGAGCAAGGGAAATGAAATTCTCAGAAGATGTTAAAAAAAAAAAAGCATGTGAGCTGGAAAATGTGAATATGTAGAGACTAAAGTGCATTTGGAAGAGGATGTCAGGGGCACCTTGGTGGCTCAGTTGATTAAGTGTCTGACCTTTCATTTCTGCTCAGATCATGGTCTTGTAGTTTCTTGGGTTCAAGCCCTGCATCAGGCTCCATGCTGACAGCACGGAGCCTGCTTGGGATTCTCTCTCTCCCTTTGTATCTGCCCCTCCCCCACTCATAATGTCTCTGTCTCTCTCAAAATAAATAAATAAACTTTAAAAAAAAAGAAGAGGATTTCAGGCCAGGTTGTGGACAACTGAATATCTTGCTAAAGAGTTTGAACTTCATCTTGTAGGCAATGAGGAGTCATTAAAAGCATTTCATCAAAGGAGGATCAGGCAATGTTTTAAGGTTCTAACTGACAGCAGTGTGAGGATTGGACGGTAGCAAAAATGGAGGTAGGTAGACACCTAGGAGGCTGGATAATGGTCCAGGAGAGACATAAATGAAGGCCTGACCTGGAGTAGTGGTTGTAGATATGGAAAGGAGGCAGCACACAGAAGAAAGGGCACTGGTGTAGAGGCAACAGTACCTGGAAACTAATTGTGTGTGTGTGTGTGTGTGTGTGTGTGTGTGTGTGTGTGTGTGTTTGTGTGTAGAGGTGATATCTTCTCTCCTCCTTCCTAGTTTGCCTTTCACCTCAGGGCTTCCATAGCAGCCTAATGAACTCTTAAATTCATCCATACCAGGAAGAGGAAGTGTGGGTGTGGGTGTGGGTGGGTGGCTCCTCCTGTGCAACAGATGAGGAAGAGGAGACAGTTCATCATAGGCAAACCAGGAGGCAAGACAGGAGGCCAGGGTGGATAGATCCAGGTCACCCTGTTGCCATGTAGCATTTCAGATCACAGAATTTTAGAGCTGGAAAGGGACCTAAGGATCCTGCTATGAGGATGTCCTACTGTGAGGAGGAACTGGATGAGGATGGAGGTGTCTAACGAGGAAGGAGCCATTAGGAAAAACCTTAGTCTTGATCCCTTAAGGTCTCCTTTTCCCCTGTCCTCCTCTCCCTTTTCCCCCTCCTCCCCCTTCTTCCTATTTTTCACCTTCCTATTTATCTGCCACTGTCTCTTCCTCCTCCTTCTTTTCCCTCCTTTTCCCCCTCCATCTATTCCTCCTCTGTACTCACCATTTTCTTCTCTTCCTTTCCTTCTCATCCTCCTCAACTTCCTACTATTCTTTTTCTCCTTCATCTCTCTCCTTCTCTTCTCCCTTCTCTCCTTGACCTTCCTTAGGATATTTGCCAATAAAACAAATTTCTCTTGGAGGTTTTGGAGTCAGCACTTGGAACCTAAAAGGTGACTCAAGCCATCCCAAGTTGGGGAGGGAAGATCCCCTAGAAGAAGCCTCACCTCCCATTAAACAGACACCTTGCCAATTTTCTTTGCATTGCTTTTACTGGTGAAGAACTCCTCTGGCTGCAGGAATCTCTTTTTCTCTTTGTACCACTTCCCTGGAGAATTGCTAATTAGGCCTGTTGAACAGAGGTTTAGCAGTTTCCCCAATGCAGTGAAGGTCAGTGAGAGCTGGGGCTGGAGGCCACAGCTCTTACTTCTCTACTTCTTGCTCTTTCTACTGTCTTATCACTTCTGTAATTTAGATCCATGGACAAGCAGCATGTCACCTAGGAATTTGTTAGAAATGCAGAACTTCAGGACCCAGCCTAGACCTACTGAATCAGAATCTTCATTTTAACAAGAACATCTGTGAACACTGCAGTTTGAAAAGCACTGTTCTGCATAGACTATATCCCTTTACAGACACAGCGATTCCAAGAGCAACCCATTCTGGATTTGCCTGGAACTGTGGAGGGGTAAAGAAGCTCAAGGTAATAGAGCCCTGGAGGGCAGAGATCACCACTTAGACATCTGCAGAGGCTATGCAGAAGCCAGTAGGCAGGGACTCTGGCTCTAAAGGAGGCAGCTGCCATTCAGCTCCAGCTGACTGTTACAAGGTAGGAATACTAGTCCAGGGCTACTGGATCCTCTGATGTTTTAAAAGAAGTTGGAATTCTAAATTATTATATAAAATATCCTGATTTTAAAATTATATGTAATTATATAAATTATATAATTATATTTTGTATATTATATAAATTATATATTATATATTATATCATATTGTATTGTATATTTTATATTATATTATAGTTTAACATCCAACAAACTTAAAACACTGTGGCAGGCTATTGGCCAGACTTTTCATTTACAGCCTCCAATGTAGTCTAGGCTACAGGATGTCTTTGTTTAATCACAATCTTACCTGGAAGCTTAATGTATGAAGCAGATGAAAGGAGAACATCTCTGGTTGATGTGGGGCCCAGAGATCCTCCCTCTCAGCCTCCCGCATGTCCCACAGAGTAAGAAATAGCCTCTAAAGGATCCTCCGTGCATTCTATAAAAGCACAGGTCAAAAAGCATTGAGAGACTCTAAAGATACCATTTGACAGATGGAGAGACTGAATATCTTGTCCAAGGTCACATAGCAACTTAGCAGTCACCAGACTTCTAGTCCAGTGCTCTTCTCATCTTGGCTTACTAACTTCTTTGCATGGGTCTCTAGCGTGGCCTTCCATTGATGGAGGATTCATTCTATAGCATCTCTAGCAGTTATTCTTCCGGACTTTGCTTGGATGTCATCAGTTACAGGAAGATCATCACTTCCTGGAAAGTGGGCATTCACAAGATTGAACACACACGCACAATATGCGAGTTTGGCTTGCCAGAGAATCTTTAAGCAGATAACATATTTTTTGTGAGCTCTGCAGGTCCTGAATCTACCCAAGTGGTTTAAATAACACCTCCACTCAGATGGGGGTTAAGTCTGCTCATCTAATTGCAATTCCTTATGAAGTTATTTCAGCTCTTGCCTTTGTACTGAAAATGAATAGTGGACTGGATAGCAAATTCCTTAGACAAGAAGTTGTTTGAGGCTGAAGGTATGGCATGGGAAAGAAAAGAGGGAGCTAAAGAGGAAAGGGGTGAGTGCTAGAAAAAAGAGTGGGTAAGAGTAAAGAACCCATGGAGAGTTTAGAGGAGGAGAATAACTAATGGGTCCCTAACCACAGTGAAAGGAATGTGATTTTCATCTGGCTGGTCCCTGTGATCAAGCTGAAGTGGCCCTGGGGGGAGGCTGTTGGACCAAGTCCCCCTACATTCCAAGGTAGTACTTTCTGTAGCAGCCCATTAAATAGCATCTCCCTCTGATTCCAGTCTCTGCCTGTTGAGGCCTGAAGAAAGACAAATAAGGCTACTTCCTCCCTGCACTTCCCTGAGCTGCTTGGAGCTTGCTTCACATGACTCCTGGGTCTACTGAGTCTTTTCACATGCCTTTTGGGTATACAAGGTCAGGTAGCTGGGAAACCTAGAGATGAGGAATTGCATTCCCAAGTGGATGACTGTTTTAGCTGATGCTCCCACTGAAAAATGGGATCCCACATGCCCATCAAACCTTCTTCCCTGACTGCCCTCAACATCTCTGACTATTAAGCTTCTAAACACAGATGAAGATGTTTCCTATTCTTTTTTGGGCAAAGAAACTAATCTCAGTGACTCCAACATAGTGACAGGAGTTTGGTCTAGAGCTGGGCTTCTCACACTTTAATGTGCATGTGAATCACTGGGAATTTCTTTCTTTCTTTCTCTTTTCTTTCTTTCTTTTTCTTCTTTCCTTCTGAGAGAGAGGTGGAGGGGAGAGAGAGAGAGAGAGAGAGAGAGAGAGAGAGAGAGAGAGAATCTTAACCCAGCATGGAGCCCAATGCAGGGCTCCATCTCACGACAGTGAAATCATGACATGAACCAAAATCTAGAGTCAGGTGCTTAACTGAATGAGCCACCCAGGCACCCCTGGATTCGGCATTTCTATTAAGCTCCCAGGAGATGCTGATGCTGCTGGTTATGAGCCCCAGACTTTGCATAGTAGCCAGGGGCTAGATGACCTTGAGAATTCGCCCAGCTAGATTTTACTTTTCAAAGTCTAAACTAGATTGTATTTAATCTATACACACTTTACTATTGCACTAACATCTTGCTTTGAATTCTTTCCTGTGTTAGCTTATTTGGGATGACATCTATCATGTTTCCCATTTCTTCATCTCCTACCTTCACAACTTCCAGCTTCTTGGAAGCACATGCCATCTGCCTCTGCCACCCACTATCCCTTCTTTTTGCTTCCATCTCTTGACATTGTGGCCTTGCCTGCTTCTCTGACATCATGTCCTACCACTGTCTTATACTCCACTACATTCTGCTATGCTGACCTTCTTCTGATCCTTGCATATATCAGTCTCATTTTCATCTCTGAACCTTTGCTTTTGCCATTTCTTCATGTTTGGAATGCTCTTACCCCCAGATCTTTGCATGGCTGGTTGCTTCTCATCATTCTTGTGTCAACTCAGATGTCATCTTCTCAGAGAGGACTTCCTTGGCCATCTAGGTAAGACAATGTCCTCCTTCCTTAGTTACCATCTATTATAACACCTTATTTATTATTTTGTAGCTATCCAGTACCTAAGATTTTTTTTATTTTTTTGGTTTTTGGGTTCAGTGTCTAAATCCCTTCATTAGAATATAAGTTCCTTGAGGACAGAGACCTAGTCTGTCTTGCTCACTTCCATGTCCCCAGTATCTATAACCAATCTAGGAAAATAGTAGGTATTTTACACATAATTCTTGTCTGACAGATTGTCTTTCTGGACATTCTTCCTCATTTATTGAAGACTTTAGCTCCTGGATCATCACTGTCTTCATCTTTTTCTTGTCTTTCTAAACCTCAACATTCTGTTAGATGGGCTATTCAGCCATGGCCTCACTTTCAACAACCCATTTCTTCACTTCACCACAGCCAGAAAACTCCTGTGGTAACACTTGGATCTTGTCATAGTAAGTAACTAACTGAATTGTCTCCAGAATCTAGATTTCAGGAATTTCTTCTCTGATCACTGTCCTGCTCTTCCATCTCACTTACTCTGGTACCTTTCCTCCAACAATTCTTCCACATCATCAAGATCACCAATCATTGATCCTACCATTCCATTAGCCCTACCCTGTTACTTATCACACCTCCTCATATTCTCTTTTCCTTTCTGTCCAGCTTAGAACCCCTGGTTCATTATTATCATCACTCCCTTAAAAATGTAACTCTATTGTCCATTTATGTTCCATTGTACTTTTCTGGAAAATCTCCCCTAGATTTCACCCAACCACCTATCTTCCCTATACCTATGCTTGAGCGGCAGAATGAATAAAAGTCCCACAGCTGAGCTGATTGATTATGCTTTACCACAAGCCTCAGATGGGCTCTCAACACTTCTTGCAAACCCTACTACATGTCACTAATATGTTTGCTTTTCTAAGACAGTGGCTCTCAACCCCAGTTGTACATTTAGGATCATCTAAGGATCTTATAAAAATCCTGATGCCCAGGCCATACCTCATTATGATTAAATTATAATTACTGAAGGTGGAATTTAGAGAGCAATGTTTTTTTAAAGCTCTCCTGGTGATTCCAGTGTACAGCCAAGGTTGAGAACCACTGCTCTGAAAGGAGTATTTCATACCTACTCCTCCCTCCTGTAACTTCCAATGACCTCTCCTTCCATACTCCTCTCTCAGCTTTGTCTCTTTATTGAGGAAATAGATGCCATTTTAAGGGCATTTCATCCTGTTTCATTTACCAAGTCTATAAATAAGCCCACTGGCACTTGCACCCTCACTCACTTTCTCTGTCTTCCTACCTGCTAGAGTGTAGGAGGTGGCCCTGTTTCTTTCTGTCGATGAAAATATTTTCTCTTATGCTCTGGACCTTATGGTTCCCACCTTCTAGAGACCTTGCTCCTGCAAGTATCCCCTCTGTAATGCCAGTGCTTCTCAGACTTTGCTGTACATTCACATCACCTGGGGAACTAATTAAAATGCAGATGCAGTAGGTCTGAGATGGGGCCTGAGATTCTGCATTTTATAACAAGTACCCAGGTGATGATGATACAGTTGATCTGTAGACCATGCTTCAAGTAGACAGGTTTTGTATTGTCAGCTTCTCCTAATTCTCATCATCATATAGACATGCTATTAACCTCATGTTAAAAGAAAAAAAAATAGCTTCCTTGACCTCATATATCCATTCAAATATTACCCTATTTCTCTTATTCCCTTCAGAGCAAAACTTATCAAAGTTTTCTCTATACTTGTCTTCACTTTACGTTCATTCACTTTCCCCCCTCTCATTCACTCTTCAGGTACTCCAGAATGACTTCTGTTACCCTTGTGCCAATGAAACTACTCTTGTTAAAGCCATTGATGGTAACCATGTTGCCAATACAATGGACATATCTGTCATCGTCCATTCAACTTCTCAATATCATTCCTTATTTTTTTTCACCTGAATATGATTTCTCCTGGTTTTCTATCTGACTGACCACTGCTTCTCAATCTCAATTTTTACCCCTCTTTTTCTACTCAACTTTAGTTTAATTGTTGGAGAGTGTCAAGACTTGGTTCAGGGCCCTTTTCTCTTCTTCTTCTTCTTCTTCTTCTTCTTCATCATCTTCTTCTTTTTGTAAAAGGTCTATCACAAAGATGTAGTTGCTTTATTTTATTTTTTAAATAGTTTATTTATTTAAATTCAAGCTAGTTAATACACAGTGTAGTACTGGTTTCAGGAGTAGAACCCAGTAATTCATCACTTACATATAATACCCAGTGCTCATCCTAACAAGTGCCCTCCTTAATGCCCATCACCCATTTAACATATCCCTCCACCCATCTCCCCTCCAGCAACCCTCAGTTTGTTCTCTGTATGTAAGAGTCTCTTATGGTTTGCCTCACTGTCTGTTTTTCTTCTTTTTCTTTCCCTTCCCCTATGTTCATCTGTTTTGTTTCTTAAATTCCACATATGGGTGAAATAATATGATATTTGTCTTTCTCTAACTGACTTAGTTCACTTAGCATAATATACTCTAGTTCCATCCATATTGCTGCAAATGGCAAAATTTCATTATTTTTGATCACTGAGTAATATTCCCTAGATGATCACATTGTGTAATGTGACTTTAAATACCATCTATATGAGGATGACTCCAAAATGTATATCTCCTGGCAAATCTCTCCTGAGATCCAGACTTATGTATCCAATTGTCTTTCTTATATCTCCTCTAATATGACTAATGGACAGCTCACACTTTTAAATACATCCAAAATATAAGTTTTGATTTCTTCACCTCCTCAGACCTGCACTTATTCCACTCTTCCCACATTAGCAAATGGTGCCACCATCTACCCAGTTGTTTAATTCAAAAACCTAGAGTTATCTATAATTCCTGTTTCCTTTCCCTCGCACTCCACATCCAACCCATCACCAAGTTCTGATGTTTCTACAACTAAAATATATACTAAGAATTTTTTTCTCATCTGTCATCTTCATTGACCTTTCATTCCAAGTTACATTATCTCTCTCCTGGATGACTGCAACAATTTCAACCTCTTGGCTCTCCTTTAATCTGTTTATTATGTAAAATATATGTTTATTATGTAACATAAAATTACATAAAATTTATGTAAACATAAAATATATGTTTATTATGTAAAAGAGCAACCTCTTTTACAAATGTAAATCAAATCAACTTATTCTCTTGCTTAAAACCACTCAGTTCCCTCCCCTCTCTTTCTGTTGTCCTCAGAATAAAATACAAATTTTCTACTGTGACTTTCAAGGCTTTATGTGACCTGGTTTCTGCCAAATTTGTCTCCTATAACTCTTCCCTTCTCTCTAGGTTTCAGTTTCATTGTGCTTCTAAGTCCCAGGATACTAAGCCCTTTCAATTCTTTGGACTTACTGTTTTGTGTGCCTGGAATAGTTTCTCCCACCTCTTTATTTGGCTGGCTTACTTTAAGCCTGTGGGCCTCAAATAAATGTCATTTCCTTGGAGAATCCTTCTTTATCTAAATTCTCTCTCCCTTCCACCACAGGTACTCTTTATCTTTTCACTTTCTTTGATAGCACTTATCACCATCTATATTAGCACATTTATTTACCTTATTTACTTGTTTATTATATAGAAATGAGGACATAAATGGTGTTTGCCTTGTTCATTACCATGTAATCAGTGTTTAGCATGCTGCGACTGGCACACAGTAGGGATATATATTTATTGAATTTATAAATGAATGGATAAGAATAGGTAGTGATCTACATGCTAAATAATATCATTTTGTCAAGACAACATTGTTATAATATAGATGTTAGCCTTAGGCTCTCAATACTCTCATTATAGTAAGTGTGTACTTCTAATTTTTATCCTTTTTTTTACTATTGTAAAAGCTTAGCACTCACTCTCAACCCACTGTTGAGAATCAAGAGTCTGAGTTTTCATTCCAGCTCAGCCACTAACTTACTTTGTGACTTTGGAAGTCCCTTTCATTCCTAGGAGTTATATTTTCTCATTTATAAAATAACAGTGTTGGACATAATCTTTAAGATCTTTGCCAACTCTGATCTTTGGATAAGCGTTTGCTTAACACTATTAAGTAAATAATAATTAGTGTGTTCATTGTATGGTTGGGGAAGCTAAAACACAGAGAAACTGGGTACTTGTCTCAGGTTATCCATCAGTAGTGAATTCAGCTCTTCACTTAGCTCTACACACAGGTAAGGACCAGCTTGGGCTGGTGCATCTGGCATCCAGAAGCCTGCCTCTGGGCCCTTGAATTACTATGGACTCACATAAAGAGAATGTGGGAGACTGGGAACTTACCTAAGACTGTGTTGCTCCTTAAGCTGCTCATGGCTGACAAGAGGACAGAATTTGGCACTTGTTTATTGGAGAGCTGGTGCAAGGCTAAGTACCAAATAGGCTTCCAGGAGATCACAGAGCTTCAAGGGAGAGGTCTGGGGCAAGGAGATTGTGGAAACTCCTTTTCCAGATTTCTATTATTCTGTCCTGAATATTTACTGTTTTCCAGTCCCTGTGGTAAGTGCTTTTTTTCCATGGATGAATTGATCAAATCTTATAAAGTAGACACTATTATTATCCCTATTTTACAGATAAGGAAACTATCATGATACAGGATATTAAATGACCTTCCCAAGTAAGTAACAAATCCAATAATTGAATCCAAGCAGTTCTGTCCCCAGAGCTCATACTCTTACCAACTACACTATTATATCACTTCTAACTGCTCATACGTACACAAGACATACTGAATTCAATAGCATCTATGCCTCTGGGATCAACAGTTTTTTCTTTTGAAATAGTCTCTAGGCACATACATTAACACAGGGCTGTCTGTTCTCAGATCCATCCTCCACTCTTCTGCACACTAAATTCCTTAGGCTCCCTTGTTGTCTCATCTTGTTCAGTGGGAGACACCTGAGGGAGATTGGTGAGAGGGTATAAGGAAGAAACCAGGTATTTCCTTTACCTGCCCCCTTCAACCCACCACTGCTTCAGAGAGGTGTTTTCTGGAAATGGCTGTATGTCCTATAGGATTCCAGTATCTGTTTAACTACTCCTTCATTCATGGCTCCTGAACCATCAGGCTACCCACACCATGCTTTTAGCTTCAGTTTAGCACCAGTTTCTGGGTTCTGGTAACATTACCTTTTCCCCATTATTCATTTAGTCCTAGGAGTGGTAGCAGTTTTCTGTGGTTGCTGAATGCTGGCTTTTCTCACCATCCCGTTTGACTTTTTAGCTCTGCAAGTAAGATGTATTTCTTGTATTAAATGCTCTCTTTTTAAAAGACCAAGGGTATTTTCTATTTTCTTGACTGGACTACGATTGATATAGACAACTTCTATAATTCCAGGAATACTCATTATCACATAAATTAGTTTATAATCATTAAAAGCATATATCACAACCTTTAATTATCTTGTTTGTTACTTATTTGTTGTCTATCTTCCTTCCACTCCAAGTAGATTATAATGTCCATGAGGAACTTTGTCTTGCATTCTGATCATCTATCACAATGCTTGGTACATAGAGGTTCAATAATATTTTTAATGAATACATCCATGAAAAATACAATTTTTATTGGATATCTCCTATGTGATAGTCACCATTGTAGGAGATACCAAGGTGAGTGATTCATTGTTCCTATTAAAAAAAAAAAACTTACAATTCCACTTAAATGGCAAGACATAGAAAAACATATACATGACCAGTGTAATAGTTTCCTAGGGCTGTCATAACAAAGTACCAAAGACTGGGTGCCTTAAACAACAGAAATTAATTTTCTCAAAATTCTGAAACCTAGAGGTCCAGGATCAAGGTGGTTTCTTCTAAGCCCTCTCCCATTAGCTTGTAGATGGCTTCCTTCTCCCTTTCTTTTCACATGGTCTTTCCTCTGTATCCATCTGTGTCCAAATTTCCCTTATTATAAGTACATTAGACATATTGGATTGGGGCCTACCTTAATGATCTTATTTTAACTTAATTATCTCTTTAAAGATACTATCTCCAAATAAAGTCACATTATGAAGCATTGGGGGTTCAGACTTCAACATACAAATATTTGGGGGACACAATTCAGCCAGTAACGACCAGTAAGTAAAAGATCATTTTCAACTGAGAAGGATAAATGGTAGTGCTATGGGAGTTACATAAAAGATGATAAAACCAGAGCCTGGAGTATTCCAGGGAAGCTTCCTAGAGGCAGTGTGTCTAGTACTGGATCTTGAAGAAATCTTAAAGAGTCATGAGAGTCTGACTGGGCTGTTGGCAGGGGACGGGTATCCAAGAAGCTCAGTGTGAGTGAAGGCTAAGAGGTGAGAAAGTGAGGAGACCATTGTAGAATTATTAGACTATCAGCCTTGGGAGGAAGTTGAAAGGCTAACCTGGCTAAGCTCTCATTTGATTCAAGGATCCCTTGTCAAAGGACCTTCTGCTCATATCCCTCCCAGGACTGGGTGCTCATCAAAGCAGCTACTTATCTTTGGCCAGCTCTGTCTGGCCAAAACAATGGTTTGGATGAAGTGGGGAGAATCTGCTAGGGCATAGAGGACAATAAGGTTGTATGTGTAGCATGCCAGTGATGTCTTTGTACAAATCACCTTCAGGAAATTCTTTATGATGTCATATTTTAATTCATTTTTGCTGAAGCTGCAACCTCTGTTTTTGTAATCCCATTCTTCCCTGACTTGCCCTATGGGTCAGGAACCTTGGATTGTTCTCTTGTTTAGCTGTGCTACCTTGGACAATAACACTCCCTATCTTCTCACGGGTAATTGTAAGGACTACATAGAATAATCATGGGTATGATGTGACCAACAATGTCAACACTCAGCAGATGTAAAGGTGCCAGCCTGGGTTGCATTGTTCAGAGTTAGGGACATCATGAAGAGGTGGGTGGCTTATCCTTTTGCCTGTTTTGCTGACGTTCTTTTGACTCATTCTCAGCAAAACAGGCAAATGGAAAATTCATCCAACAAGCTACCTTTCATATACCTCAGGATGTGAAGGAGAATCCTGGAATGGTGTGTTTATATATGTGTGTGCACCTGGGTTTCCGAGCTCTTGCCTGTGAGCATGCACTTGTGCTAGCAAAAAAGAAGCTTGGAAAACTGCAGAGGGTAAAGTTGAGGCTTTGTCTTTTTTATGTGACCTTAGATATGTCCCTTCCATTTTCTAAACCTCCATTTATCTGTGAAATGACGATACTAATGCCTGTGTTCACAGGGTTGTTCTGAGGAAACGAAAGTAATGAGGATGAAAGCCCTCAAGGAGTACACAATAGGAGAGAAGATCCGAGGGGAGTAGGCAGAGGGCGGGCTGGGGGAAGGGAGGCAAGAGGGTATTGGCACGGCTCCACCAGGGCAGGATCTTATTATTCAGGAAGATGGCTCAACACCTCTGGCAACTTTGGAGAGGACTTTTCGCTGACTCGACACAATTGGCACAACTGGGGAACCCCGCAATAAGCAGCATCTAACTACAGCACGGGGTCGGGGGCAAGAAGAGGTGGCAGCTGCCTTCTCTGGGTGGAGGTCATTTACCCCCATCCTCTCCCTGCACCCCGCCTCCCAGTTCTGAAGCCTTGGCAGGGGACAAAGGCAGTCGGTTGGGACCCTCCTCCTACGCTTTTCCCAGCAAAGCACCCCTGGAGCTGCAGGGCGGAGAGGCAGAGCTTGCCAGCTGGGATGGAACAACCTGACTAAAGAGGAGGTCCGGGGCGGAGGGGATTGGGCTGTAAGACTGTGGAGGAGGGGAGGCGGAGGGGGCGCTTGGGCTTTCACTGGATCCAGCCCTGCCAGCCCAGCCAGCCAGCCTGAGACAACCCGCGCCAGCCACCCAGGCCTCAGCGAAGCCGGACTAAGCAGGCACCATGCAGTGGATTAGGGGCGGATCAGGAATGGTGAGTGCATATAACCCTGGCTAACCCTGTCTGAACCTCATTCCCTAGCCCCACCCCCAGCTCTTTCACCAGCCGCCCTGCCGGTAGCCCCCTGGCTTCTGCCCACCACCCTCTCCGCCGTCCTTGAGACACTAGCTAGCTTGCTGTGGCCATTTTAGGAGCCCTTGCTCACTCGCCTGCTGAAGAAAGACCCCTCCCATCCGCTCCGTATTTTTATCCATTCCTTCCTGCCCCCGCATTGGAGTGGGATAAGATTGGGGGTCACCTGGAAGATCAATGAGGCAAGGGGGGCTGGCAGAGGGTCTCTCTGAGAACAGTGGGACTCGAGGGAGGCCGGTGATCTGGTATGGGTTTGAGAGGGAGAAGGTAGTCAAAAAGCCTGGGATTGCAAGAAGGCAGTATGGGAGAGCTTCATGGTCCTCCAAACAGGCTGCATGTACCCCTCACCCTGGCCAGTCTCAGAGCTTGAGGTCCAGGGAGTGACTTTCAGGGAAACTGCATAGGGGAGCCCTGGAGTCCTTGCTTGCATGGGCTGGGGTCATCCTATACACACCTGGGGTTTTGTACAGGACAGAAAACTGCAGAAACCTCCATCCTGGAAATGGGTCTGAGCCTCATTCAGTTAGGAGAGCTCTTCCTTACCCCCACCCTCATCCAAGGAGAATGTGCTTGTGTGTGTGTGTGTGTGTGTGTGTGTGTGTGTGTGTGTGTGTTGTGTGTGTGTGTGTGTGTATGTGTTTAGTATTATCTTCCCATAGTTCATTGTATGTTACGGTGTTCGCTTCTTCATCTGGAGACCTTGGAATGACTTCCCTTGCAGAGGGGAAGTGGTGGTTGCATTTTGATGCCTCTCTGACTCAGCCAAGGGTAGCTCAAGTCTGGTCAGGGACTCTGGGGAATAAGAGCCATGGGCAAGAGGGTCTTGGAGGGCATGTGGGTTGGTTTAGAAGGTGCTGATGGCAATCCTAGCCCACACTTCTGCACTACCAGCCACAACCCGAAGCTGAAGCAAAGTAGCCTGAAGCAGCTGGGGAAAAACTGATATTTAACAATTTTTTTTGCTCCTGCTCTGGAAGGGAAGAGGCAATTTGATAGTTCTGTATTCAGAGAAGCTGTCCTCCTTTCTTCACGGTTTCCTTAGAATTTTGTTTCAGTGGTTTTTAAAGGCTTCCAGTGTATAATCCTATATATCAGGGCTTAAGAGATTCTTCTCAGACACCCCTCCTTCCCTAGAGTCCCATCAAAGCTGTTTCAAGTGTTTGTAGAATCAGAAAAGGTTAGAGCAGGAAAAGACCTTCAAGTTCTTGTCATCCATCCAGGAAAGCTGAAACCCAGAGAATGGGAGAGACTTGCCCAGGGCCACACAGCTCCATGAAGGAAAAGCTGAGTCTAGTACAGGAGTCTTCTATCTCTTTGTCATTGTCCCTCCCCACTGCTCCACAGAATCCTCTGTTCAAATGGTGCTGAAAGAGACAGAAAGGAATAAACAGTTATGATATTGAGAAAGAAATTTCTTCAGGATGAACTAATGCCATGAAATTTGCCTGAAAAAAACAAACATGCCAGCCCTGGATTTTTGGTAGCTCAGTCTGGGTGAGACCTCCCTCCTCTTCTAAATATATTTTAGTATAGGGGTGAAGATTGACAACAGATTAAATTAATTGAGAGAGCTGAAGTTTTTCCAGTTGTGAAAGAAAAGAGGAAGTAACAGATACCTTGTGGAGACTATGGAATTAAAGATTGATTGATGGGGAAATATTATAATATTTTTAGGGGACTGAAGTGGTGAATATTATATGATGAAATCATTTTTTAATCATTTGCCAGAGTTCAAGAAACTGTATTCTAGCCTAGAGGCAGGAAGCCTCTAGTTTTGGCCCTGCTACTGTTTTGGTATGAATGTTTGGGGCCTCAGTTTTCTTACCTGTTAAATGGGGCTATTAATGATTCACCAAAATTCCTTCCAGGTCTGAGATTCTCAGATTCCTAGAAGTAAATGTTAGATAAAATGTGACTAATGGCTTATTATGAAAAAAAAAATAGGGAGTATTTGTTTAACCACCATTTTATAATGTGGCCAGTCAAAAGGTCTTTATTCCATGTTCTTTCATTTGCAAAGTGTTCGGAATTTATATTAAGCCTTTTATAACAACGAGATTTATTTTTAGAACATTTGACTATTATTACTGTACTTCATGTAAATGAAGATTCTTGAACATAAAACATCAGTAGGGATTTTACAGAATAAAATCTGTCTCAGTAGAAAGTTAAAAAACTGTGAGTTCACTTCTGATGGTAAATTCTTTAGTATATTTATTCATAACTTCTGTTTGTAACGCAGTTTTCCAGAGTGGAGAGAACACTGGTCTCAGAGTCAAAAGTTTGAGGTTGAAGTCCTGGATTTTACACTTCTCAGCTCTGAAATATTTGCCAATTGCCAAACTTCTTTCATCCTCAGTATTCTCATCCATAAAATGGGTGTAAAATACCTTATTTTGCAGGTACTATTGAGGGTGTTAATTCATTCAAAAAATATAGAGTATCTACTATGAGTTGGCATTGATCTAGGTTCTAGGGAGACAGCACTGAACAAAAACAAATTCCCAATTCTCATAAATCTTACATTCTGGGGGCTGGGTGTTCACTAAACAACTACACAAATTAATATACAGTATGCCAGGAGGTGCTAAGTGCTAAGAAGTAAAAGAAAACCTGGTAAGAGGATAAAAAGAAGTAGGGGGCAGAATGATATATTAGACAGATGACTCACAGCCTCTCTGATTAAGAGACATTTGAGCAGAGATGTGAAGGAAATGGAGGAACAAGCTCTGTGCAGATATTTAAGAGAAGCGGTTTCTAAGCATAAGAAACACACACAGAGAGAGAGAGAGCTCACAGCTGGTTTGTTTAAGGAATAGCAAGGAAACCAATGTCCCAGGGACATTTAATCTGAGTGAAATTGGTAGCTTCTGGAAGGTAAGGAATATAATCTGACTTAAAATTTAACAGAATAAATTGTAGTGGGGCAAAGGAAAAAGGTGTAAGGAGGCTCTTACAATAGTCCAGGTTAGAGGTAATGGTGGCTTAGATGAGGGTGAAAGTGCTATAGTCAGCTTCATTTGTAAATAATTTGTGTCTCTCCTTCCTGAGCACCCACTTGATTCTCAGATGGCTGAGTGTGGGGCTATAATGAACGAAGAATGGGTGTATGCATGCAGGGACATTTTACATCTAAGTCAATGATCAAATGATATTCTTTGGGCTCTTGGCCTCTGATGGGGCTGATAGAGGGTTGGTTCTATGTGGATTACCAGTGAGCCAGTTCCTTGCTTTCTTGGATTCTGGACAATAAGATTAATTGCATTATTACTACTTTAGAGATGTGGTATACTTAGCATATGTGATATCCGGAATAAATCATTTTTAATACTCCCTAATCTATATGACAAAATTATTTTCAGTAATAATCATGTAGTAATTAGACTAATAATTGTTTTGTTGTTTTATTTTTAATTTTAATTAGCAATGAAAAAGAGGAATAAACTTCAATTTGAAAGATATTTAGATTCAGT
The DNA here is from genome assembly GCF_014898765.1 of Herpailurus yagouaroundi. NCBI lineage: Eukaryota > Metazoa > Chordata > Mammalia > Carnivora > Felidae > Herpailurus > Herpailurus yagouaroundi. The sequence continues at coordinate 838,553 of NW_024420170.1, read as the reverse complement.
AACATCTCGCATATAACCTAAAATGTACACTTACTGAACAAAAATAGTACACATTGCAGTTGTATTGTTTTTGCTATTTTACATTTTAAGCACAAATAAAAACTCCAATTGGTCAAGTAAAATGGCAGAATTGAAGTGACTTACGTTCTTTTTCTTTGACTTTACAATCCCTGTGCCATCATTGTTTACTTTGAACCTACTATTTAAATGATGGAACATATAGTACCAGAGGGATTACAGACATGAAATGCACCCAAAGCTACTTTGAGTGATTCTAAAGCTTTGCAAGTGGAATGAACTGAAGGAACACATGTAAAGTCTGTGTATGGGGGCAGGCAACTGAATCAACTTCCATGTAGAATACAGTTTTATTAAAGGATGAGTAATAAAAGGTGCTGATTTAAAACTCAGTAGTAACAACAATTTTTTAGAACTTTGACCAAAAAAGGTTTTTTTCAGGGAGAAGTATTTTATTACTGACATTGCTTAAAATCGCTGGTTCATGGTGATAACAACAACAAAAACAGTTTGACATTTTAGTCTTTAAAAAAATCTTTATAGATAGTGCACTCCTTCATTGCCTGAACTAAGGGTTGTCAACTTCTATTGCCCCACTCTTGGTTTGCTTCTACTTTGGAGAAGCATATGAAATTATGAATTAAATTCTACGCCAAATTTCATGTGACCTTTGTAAAAGTCACAACATTGGAGTTGGTGGAAATCTCTGCATATGTAAGATGGAATGGCTAATTGGTAAGTCTAATAGTTGATTTGCTTCTGCTATGAATAACAGAAATTTATTTATATTGGCTTAAAACACACAGGTTTTATTTCACATGAAAGAAGTCAGGGGAGGAGCACCTGGCTGGCTCACTGGTAGAGCATGTGACTCTTGATCGCTGGGTCATGAGTTCAAGCCCCACATTGGCCATGGAGCCTACTTAGAAAAAAAAAATGAAGTCAGGAGATAAGCATACCAGGGCCAATACGGAAGCTTCAGGAAACTTTTAGGAACTTCTCTGCTCCACCATCCCAGCATTTGGCTTTCATTGTTGAGGTTACTTACTGGTCCGAGATGGGTGTGGAATTTTCAGGACATCTATTAACATCCACTTTCTAAGCAACTGGAAGGTTCAAAACAAGAGGAAACAAATTTGGCTATGCTTTTTAAAGAAATATTTCTAGAAGTCCTATTTAATATTTCTCCTCATATCTCATTGGTCAGAACTGAGTCACATGGATGCTTCCAGTTGCAATAGAAACTTGGAAAGTAGTCATGTAAAGTGGGAGGCAATGTGCACAGCCAATGATCAGGGGCAAGGTTTCTGATACAAAGGAAGAAGAGGAGAATGGACTCTGAGGAGATGACCTGCAGTCATTGTCACAGTTAATTCACATGTATGTTTGCCAATGTAAAAATGCAGAATCTCAGGATTTGAATTTGGCTTTGGATAATGAGCCATAGCCTGATGGATATGACCAATAGTAAAAATACTGCCATCAATCGGGTGAAGGATCAATCAAGACTTGACATACTCTAGTCTTTCTTGCTTCCTCCCAGTGACAGAGTCTTCTTGTGAGACCAAATGAACAGTTATATCCATCACAGAAATGGGGAATGCAAATTAAGAACCAGTGTTTAGGGATGGATTGGAGAGGGGAGATGACAAGCACAGTCTGAGCTATGTTGAGTCTGAGATGCTTGGACAGACTCATACGGACATATCCAATAGGCAGTTGATGATCTACATATTGAGTTCAGAGGATTGGGAGGTATTAGTGACAGTTAAGTTCTGACAGTAGATGAACTACCAAGTATTTCAAAATGCAGTTCAGCCTGTTAAAATGAAGGATAAGAACAAAATTTGAGCCTTTTCTTTCTTTCTTTCTTTCTTTCTTTCTTTCTTTCTTTCTTTCTTCTTTCTTTCTTTCTTTCTTTCTTTCTTTCTTTCTTTCTTTCTTTTCTTTTCTTTCTTTTTGAAGTATTCTCCCAAGCTAGAGCAGGCCCAGTCCACTCTAGGATGTGGGCAGGAGTAACCAGGAATGTGGGTCTCTCACCTTTGATCTGTCAAGAGCACCTGGGTTTTTCTTTATATGTTGTATTGTTGCTTAAGATTTTGGAAAAAGGTTTTGTTTGCCCTGTATTCCCCCCTATCTCCTACACAAAATGTTGAATACCACTCATTTTATAGATTGGGAAATTTGAGTGTCAGAGAGGGAGGGTGCTTGACTCAAGACCATACAGCTGCTCAGTAACTGGGAAAATAATCCACATATCTCAATTCCCAGTTAAGTGTGCTTTCTGCAACCCTCATTAGCAGGGGGGCAAGGGAAGGGAAGCTCACCTATTATATGCCAGGTATACTAAATGTTATCTCAGTTAGTCCTCATATTAGCCCCTACAAAATGGGTTTTAATATCCACATTTGTTAGTTAATAAGTTCATCTAAAAAATATTTGTTGAAAACCTACTATGTTACAGGCACTCTTCTAGTCATTGGGGGTACAGTGGTATGGTATAGCAGGGGAAAAACAAACAAACAAAAAAAAACACAGAAAAATGTCCCTGCCTCTCAGAGTTCATAGCCTGGTCCAGCTTAGAAACAGGGATAGAGAATTTAAGTATCTTGCTCAAGGTTAAATAAAGGGAAGCATCAGATTTCAAATCAAGATCTGATTAAAAAAGCCTTACTCTTTCCACAACCCACCCACCTAGCTACAACCCATTCACACACCCCCATCCCTCTATACATCCCTCATCCCCTCATTGATTTACTCACCCATGCACACATCCAATTATTGGTCCATCCATCTATTCACACATTTATCCAATGTATTTATTGATTGTTTATAAACTGCTAGGTGCTGGTGATACAACAGAGTTCTCTAGCTTTCATCACTCTGTGTTGGTGTTAGCAACATAGTTGAATGTTTAGGAGTACAGACCCTGGAACCTGATTCCCTGCATTCAAATACTTGCTCTGGCTGCTTATTGTTTGTGTGGTCTTAGGCAGCTTACTTAACTCCTCAGTCCCCTTATTTTTAAAGTTGGAAAGATGGTAGTAACTACCCATTTGATAGTGTTGTGAAGGTTAAATGAGTGAATGCATGTAAGGTACTGTGAACAATGCCTGGAGCAGAGTAAAGGTGTAAAAAGGTTTATTTTTTTTTTATTTTTATGTTCCCTTCAGAGCCAGAGCCCATCCCAGTTGGCTCAGAACCACAGCTTCATTTGATTACAATCGTCAACTAATTATATTACATTCCTCAGGGTCCTTTCTAGCTAATCTGAAAAAGAAATTTATGTCAATACTTAATAACATCTCAATATGTTCCCTCCCCCATGTAATAGGGGCATGACAAAATTTATTTATCCTGAATAGGTAATATATGCACTTGGTGCAAAATTTAAAGAGCAGAGAAGGGATTGAGGTAAAAATTAAGTCTTCATAAGTCTTTCTCCTTCCCCTGGTTCTTAGTCACGTCGTCTAGAGATAACCACTGTTATAAGTTTCTTAAGTGTTTGTATATCTATATTCTATGCTTTTACAAGATTTTACTTATGTACACACACACACACACACACACACACACAGACACTTTCTTCTCTTCATACAGTTAGTAGCATATTCAACAGTCTGTGCTTGACTCTTTTTTTCAATTAACAATATTCTTGAAGATTATCTCATATCAGTACATGCAGATATACCTCCTTTTTTATGGCTACACAGGATTCTATTGGGTCCTTTACTGATGGCCAATTAGTTTGTCTCCAGTCATTTGCCTGATAAACAATGCTGCAATGGATTTTAACAGGTCATTTAAGAAAATGGATGTTTATCAAGCAGCTACTCTTTCCAGGGCACTATATCAGGCTGAGGTATGGGATAGTCAAGACAAGATGTGGTTTATGCCTTCAGGAGCTTATAATTCAGTAGGGGAGCCATAAGTCAGCCTGGGTGAAATGCTATAAGAAGTACAAAGATGGTGATGTGGGAGTAGAGGGGAGTAGGAACATGGTTGAGGGGATTCAAAGGATTAGGCAGGGATTTCTAGAATAGAAAGTATTTAAGGTGTACTGTCAAGCCTTTCAAATGACAGAGTTGGCTTGATGTGAAGAATAGGCATAGTTAGTGAGGCAAGAAATGTTCCAAGCACAGGGAACAACATTAGGCAAAGAACGAGGCATGAAAGGAATCATATATTCTGGAAATAAACTATGAGTGCTGTGGTGTGGTTGGATCCAGTAATTATTGCCAGATGAACTGGGACCACATCAAGAAAGACCTTGAATGCCAGGCTTAGAAGATTTGCCTTGTTAGGTAGGGCAATGACATGATAAGACTGAGTGGTGGAGGGTCCCTTTTGTGGCACAGATGGAGAGGGTAAGAGCATGGGGAAGGTTGCATTTGATACTTGGAGGCAACACACACACACACACACACACACACACACACACACACACGATGTCCCAGCTTAAGCCATCAGACAGGAGGAGTTCCCTCTTACTCAGCCTTTTTGTTTTATTTAGGTCTTCAATTGATTCAAAGGAACCCACCCACATTGGAGAGGACACTCTGCTTTACTTAATCTATGGATTCAAATGTTAATTTCATCCAGAAACACCCTCACAGAAACACCCAGAATAATGTTTGACCAAATGTTTGGGCACCCTGTGGCCCAGTCAAGTTGACACATAAAATTAACCATTACATAGCCTCATTTACCTTCTGAGTCTGCTGTGAGAATCACATGAGTGAGTAGACAGGAAAGGGCTATATTAACTCTGCTATTCTCTATCCATAAAGGGAGTAATTATTATTCCTGACAGGATATAGGTTATACACTTGGATGGGCAGAATATGATCTCTTCTACCCTGAATTCAGACCTCAAAAGAAGAGACCTAACTTTTCTCTGAGCATGAAGAGATGGAATAAGAATTTCATTCACAAGGAACAAATTCTCCCACCCAAGCCCAAGGCTTCCTGAACTCTCTGTTTGAGAAGCGACTGAGAAAGGCTCCCAAACACATTACATAATGAAAAGAGCTTCTTAGGAGCCCACCACTTTGAAGTTTTTTCATCATGCTATTTTTGGTGTGTGTGTGTGTGTGTGTGTGTGTGTGTGTTAGAGCATGACTAGTTCTGCAACTGATTAAGCTGGTCAGTAATGGAAACCAGACAGTGGTGTTGGTGGTAGGGGGAACAAATGCATTCAGCTAGGTCTGAGATGCCTTACCGTCATGAAGAAACATTATGTCGAAGGACCTTCCTGGCATACCCAGGGAAGTGACATTAAGTTGAGTCAGCTGTGTAGAAATTTGGGGAAAGATCCTAACAACTTTGGATTACAATAAAGAATAAATAAAGAAAAAAAAGAATAAAGAAAGAGACAGTGAGGTTTTTGAGGAGTTTAGGGGAGGCAGCAGGAATAGCATGTGCATAGTTCTTGAGGTTGAAATAGTTTGTTATGTTTGAGGGATAGAAAGAAGGCCAGTGTGACTGGAGCACAGAGAGAGAAGGGCAAGTGGCATGATAGGAAGACAGAGAGTCAGGGAGGGACCAGCTCACACAGGGCCTTGAAGGCTTAGGGAGTTTGTAGGCCCAGGGAGGGTGTGCATCAACTATCCTCAAAAGCAGTATGATTCAGTGGTTAATAGCACACACTCTGGAACTAGACTGCTCAGGTTCAATTCTGACTCTGCTGCTTCCTAGTTTTGTGATCATAAGCATGTTGCCTAAACTTTCTGTGGCTCAGTTTTGCCCTTTCAAAAATGGGGATAATAATGGTACTACCCATAGTGTTATTGTGAGGATTGAGTTAATATGCTCACAGTGTACATGACAGTGCTGGACACTGGCAAGTGCTATTCATTCTAAGTACAATAGGAATCATTTGAAGCAGTGGAATGATGGGGTTGGCTTATTAATCTGAGAAGTTGACTTTAACAAGAATCTATAGAGAATGGATTGAGGAGGATGAAAGTGGAGATGGCAAGCCCAATTAAGAGGCTGCTGCAGAGATGAAGTCAGTGAGGTTGGGGAGAAGAGGGAATATTTAACATCAATTTTGGAGATGGATTCAATGCTTATTGCTGCTGGATTGATTGAAAGAGATGCAGAACAGGGCAGAAACAAGGAAGATGATCCTTATGTTTCTGGCTCTGCTACTGACTAGCTGTGTAATTGTGGGCAAGGGATTTAACGATTCTAATCTTCAGTTTCCTATGTATTAGAGTTCTCCAGAGAAACAGTAGCAACAGGGTGTGTGCGTATGTACGTCTGTAGAGAGAGATGGAGAGAGATTTTAAGGCATTTGTTTATGTGAATATAGAGGTACAAGTCCAAAATATGCAGGGTAGGCCAGCAATCTGAGAAGAGTTGCAGTCTGAGTCCAAAGGCAGTCTGCTGGCAGAATCCCTTCTTGCTCAGGGGAGGTCAATCTTTGTTCTATTAAAACCTTCAATCTATTAGATTAGCCCCACCCACATTATGGAATATAATCTGCTTTATTCAAAATCCACTGATTTACGTGTTAATTTCATCAAAAAATACCTTCACAGAAATATTCAGATTAATGTTTGACCAAATATTTGGGCATGGTGGTCCAGTCAGTTTAACACATAAAATTAACCACCATGCCTTATCTGTGAAACTTCAATAATAGTATACCTGGTTATTGGTATTATTATGAGGATGAAATTACTTAATATATGTAAAGCACTTGGTATGGTCTTTCACATAGCAAGCGTTCAATTAATGATAGCCTTTATTATTTTAATACAATAATAATTCCTCACATTTGTTTGGTGTTTTGCATTTTAAAAGCACCTTCACACACATGAATTCATGTAAATCTCACAACAGTGTTTGTACTTTAAAGTTGGGGAAACTAAATCTGGGAGAGATGAAAAATCTTCTCCACACATGTATTGCCAAATGGTGCCTGATGAGAAATAGGCCTATTCAGAATTTGGGAGGTAGCAGCAGGGAGCCTTGAATAGGTAGAATCTCCATTTCGTATGCCCCCTACCTTATTCTACTATAAACAATTCTTCACATTTTAAACAATTTTTTACTCCATAGAGCACTTTCAAATCATTTATTTCATCATTTCTTTGGTAGGTATTATTTGTTTCTCCTGTTTATAGATGTGGAAACTGAGGGTTAAAGAGTATATCATTTGCCTAAAGTTAAGGGCAGAGATAGTATTCAAACCCTAAATTGTAGTATTTGTTAGTATTTATTGAGAATTATTGTGTGCCAGCATTGTTCTAATTGCTTTGCATGTATTGATTCTTTAAACCCTCATCAACAACTGTATGAATCTGTTTCACATATGAGGAAACTAGGGTAGTGAGAGTATGAGGCTTGCTCCAAGTGAAGGGCATTATACCATTCTCCTCATTTTTAAGATGAGAAAAGTGAGGCTCAGAGACATTAAATAGAGAGAGAGCAGAAAGATGACAGCAGAGTAGGGTGACCCTATGCTTGCTTCATCCCACAAATATAATTAGATAACAATCAAATAATTGTAAATACCCCAGAAAATGACCAGAAGACTGGCAGAACAAACTCCACAACTAAAGGTAGAGAATAGGCCACATTGAAGAAGGCAGGAAGTGCAGAGACACAGTTTGGGAGAGAAACAGATAATGGCTGCTGCAGTGGGAAGGGAGCTACAGTTGTAGAGAAGGGCCAGAAACAGACTAGCACACGGGGGAGGACATGGATGATGATTCCCCATAGCAATTGGCTTGGAAAGTGAGAGGGACTGAATTCATGAGTTCTTGCAACCAGCCAGGCTTAAAACCTGGAGTTCTAAAGGTTAGTGGCTCAGGGAGAGCCCAGAGGGCATTGGGGCTGTTCTAGGAGTGAAAGCAGTACAAACAGCCCTGGGACAAACAGCCTGGAAACAGCAATTTGAAGAGTGCCTGGGGGCACACAGTGGGAAGGTTATTTGCTCATCTTGGAGTGTGCCCTACAGAACCAGCATTCACATACAGACCCCTCTGAGAAGAAAGGAACTGGCCTGTGCCACATCCCTCCCCTGCCCCTTAGCAAGTACAAGGCCAACTGTGGAAAACAGCACAGCAGCACTGACACTGACTACCTTACTTGCTTACATCAAGCCCTGCCCCCATACACTGATGGAACTGCTCTTCCCAGTCACACTTGCAAGGGTACCCTCCCCCAGAAGACAAGCCCCAAACCCTGCTTACACTGAAACTCCTGATGTGAGAGTTTTGTGGAGCCATGGTTCTAGTAGTGTTGGCAACAAGTCTCATTTCATAAGCAGACAAGAGCACATCTAGGAAAAAAAAAACTCACCACATTCAGACCATGGGCCAAACACTGCCCATGACAGGCAAAGAGAGTTTCTTCAGACAACTGGCCTGAAGGATAAAGTGGCTAGGATACAACAGTAGAACACATGCAGCACAAATTGGAGACACTCCCCAGAGCACAAGGCCCTGGGGAACAAGGGACACTACACTTCAGGACACTATAAGACTTCTTGTTCATAAGACCATTACACTTAAGAAGGGACTTAGCTGCCTTTCCTAACAGAGAGAAATAGACAAAATGAAAAGACAGAGGCATTTGTCCCAAATGAAAGAACAGGACAAGTCCATGGCCAGAGATCTAAGTGAAACAGATATAAGTTACATGCTTGATAGAAATTTAAAGTAATGATGACAAAGATATTGGACTTGAGAAAACAGTGGAAAGTATCAATGAGACACTTAACATAAGGAAAAACATAGCAGAGATAAAGGTCTAAATAAACAAAATGAGAAACACCCTTGATGGAATAAATAGCAGGATGGAAGAAGCATAGGGACAAATTAATGACCTAGAAGATAAAGTAATGGGAAGTAATCAAGCTGAAAAAAAGAGAGAAAAAAGAATTATGCAAAACAAGAATAGACTTAGGGAACTCAGTGACTCCATCAAACTTAATAATATTCATTATAGGAGTCTCAGTAGAAGAAGAGAGAGAAAAAGGGAAAGAAAATTTATTTTATTAGGTATTTAATACCCAAAAACTTCCCTAATTCGGGGAAGGAAACAGATATCCAGATCCAAGAGGCACAGAGAACCTCCAAAAAAATTTAAAAAAATCCATAACAAGCCATATTATACTTAAAATGGAAAAATATAGTGATAAAGAAAAAATTAAAGCAGCAAGACAAAAGAAGACAGTTACATACAAAGGAAACACCATAAAGTTATCAAGGGATATTTCAGCAGAAACCTTCCAAGACAGAAGGTAGTGGCATGATATATTCAAAGTGCTGAAAGAGAAAAATCTACAGCCAAGAATACACTACCCAACAAGGCTCTAATCTAGAATAGACAGAGAGATTAAGAGTTTCTCAGACAAATAAAAACTAAGGGAGTTCATGACCATTAAAGCAGCCCTGCAAGAAATATTAAAGGGGATCTTTAAGTGAAATGAAAGACCAAAAGTGAAAGTATGAAGGTAGGAGAAACACAGAGGCAGCAAAAATGAATATGTTTTGTAAAATATCACTCAAGGAACTTACAAAATAAAAAGATGTAAAATATGACATCATATACTGAAAACATGGGGAGGAGAGGAGGGAATGGGTTCAAACTTTAAATGACCATCAACTTGGGGCACCTGGGTGGCTCAGTTGGTTAAGCATCCAGCTTCGGCTCAGGTCATGATCTCATGGTTTGTAGGTTCGAGCCCCATATCGGGCTTTGTGCTGACAGCTCAGAGCCTGGAGCCTGCTTCAAATTCTCTCTCTCTCTCTCTCTCTCTCTCTCTCTCTCTTTCTCTTGCTGCCCCTCCCCTACTTGTGCTCTGTCTCTCAAAAAAAAAAAAAAAAAGAATAAACATTAAAAACATTCAAACTTAATGACCATCAACTTAATATAGAGTGTTTTATGCAGAATAGGTTCTATGCAAACCTAATGGTAACCCTATATCAAAAACCACTAATAAATATGGAAAGAAAAAAAGAGCAAGAAATCCAATATACAACTAAAGAAAACCAGCAAACCATGAAAGAAAGACAAGAAAGGATCAGAGAAAATCTTCAGAAGCAACCACAAAACAAGTACTAAAATAGCAGTGAATGCATATCTTTCAATAATTACTTTGAATGTAAATACTAAATGCCCCAATCCAAAGACATGGGGTGTCAGAATGGATATAAAACCAAGACCCATCTACATGCTTAATACAAGAGACTCATTTTAGAACTAAAGACACCTGCAGACTGAAAGGGAATGGAGAAACATCTATCATGCAAACGGATGTCAAAACAAAGCCAGAATAGCAATTCATATATCAGAAAAAATAGACTTTAGAGCAAAGACTGTAACAAGAGACAAAGAAGGGCACTATATAATCATAAGGGGGAGAGTCCACCAAGAAGATATAATTACTATAAATATTTGTGCACTCAAAATGGGAGTACCCAAATATATAAAACATTTAATAGAAAACATAAGGGAACTAATTGATGATGATACAATGATAGTAGGGGACTTTAATACCCCACTTACATCAATGGACAGGTCGTCTAAACAGAAAATCAAAAAGTAACAATGGCTTTGAATGACACACTGGACTAGATGGATTTAACAGATATATTCAGAACAATCCATCTTAAAACAGCAGAATACACATTCTTTTCAAGTTCACATGAAACATTTTCTAAATAGATCACATATTAGCCCACAAAAGAAGCCTCAGAAAATTAAAAAAGATTGAAGTCATACCATGCATCTTTTCTGACTACAATGCTATGAAACTAGAAGTCAAACACAAGTAAAAATTCTGGAAAGACCAGAAAACACGGAAGTTAAATGAAACAATGAATGGGTCAACCAGAAAATAAAAGAAAAAAATTTAAAAAGTACATGGAAACAAATTGAAATAAAAACCAGTCTAAACCTTTTGGATGCAGCCAAAGTGGTTCTAAAATGGAATTTTATAGCAATAGGGCTACCTCAAGAAGCAAGAAAAATCTCAAATAACCTAGCCTTACGCCTAAAGGAGCTAGAAAAAGAACAACAAACAAAACCTAAAACCAGCAGAAGGAAGGGAATAATAAATATCAGAGCAGAAATAAATGATATGGAAATTAAAAAAAAAGAAAAGATCAATGAAACCTGGAGATGGTTCCTTGAGAAAATCAATAAAATTGATAAACCTCTAACCAGATTTATCCATAAAAAAAGAGAAAGGACTCAAAGTCTCAAATGATAGAGGAGTAATAACAACCAATACCACAGAAATACAAACAATTATAAGAGAATATTATGAAAAACTATATGCCAACAAATTGGATAACCTAGAAGAAATGGATAAAATCGTAGAAACATATAACCTACCAAAACTGAAACTGGAAGAAATAGAAAATTTGAACATACCAATTATCAGCAAAGAAATTGAATCAGTAATCAAAACACTCCCACAAAACAAAAGTCCAGGACCAGATGGCTTCACAGGCAAATTCCACCAAACATTTAAAGAAGAGTTAATACCTATTCTTCTCAAACTATTCTAAAATACAGAAAAGGAAGGAAAACTTCCAAGTGTAATTCTATGAGGTCAGAATTACCCTGATACCAAAAGCAGATAAAACACCATGAAAAAAGGAATTACAGGCCAATATCCCTGATGAACATAGATGCAGAAATCCTCACAACACCAACAATGGAATATTATTCATCCATAAACAAGGAATGAAATCTTGTCATTTGCAATGACATGGGTGGAGCTAGAGAGTGTAATGCTAAGTGCAATAAATCAGAGAAATATAAATACTATATGATTTCACTCATATGTGGAATTTATGAAACAAAAGAAATGGGAAAAGGAAAAAGAGAGAGAAGAGAGAGAGAGAGACCAAGAAACAGACTCTTAACTATAGAGAACAAACTGATGGTAACCAAATGAAAGATTGATGGGGGGATGGATTAAATAGGTGATGGCGATGAAGGAATATATGTGTCATGATGAGCACTGGAGTTACTTATGGAATTGTTGAATCACTATATTGAACACCTGAAACTAATACAACACTGAATGTTAACTAACTAGCATTAAAATAAAAACTTGTTCCTGGTCACACAAACAGTAATTGGCAGAACTAAGGTTGAACCTTAGTAGGCTGGCTCTAGTGCCTGAGTTCTTAGCTACCAAGCTATATACTTCTTCTAAGTCTAGGGCTATTCCTGGCTTGCTTAATTAAAGCACAGAGTGAGGGTGGGGAGAGAGAGAGAGAGAGAGAGAGAGAGAGAGAGAGAGAGGCAGACAGAGAGAGAGAGAGAAAGAAAGAAAGGGAGACTATGAGCAAATCCTCATGCTTAATTTGAAGATGAACATTTAGTGTCCTGACTGCCCAGTAGTTTACTGTTAAATGAAACTCATAAATAAATAATCTGGACATGGGGGTCGGAGAGGGTAGCTGGTTGAATGAGTCATGAAGCCCAAAAATGGAACTATCCAGATTAGGCTCCAAAAGTAAATACTTGGCCTGATACTGAGGGAAGCATTCACTGCCCATCCCAGTCTTGAATTGATTCATGACTGGGTTTGGCTGTTTCAGAAAGATCTGAGCCTAAACCTGAAAGCATTGTACTTCCTCTGAAGGGGCTTTTAAACCCTTGCTTCTCTTTTCCAACCAGTCCTTTCTACCCTGTTTGGTCTAATGACATACTTGAAATGGAATTGGAATAAGTCCCCTTGGCCCCTCCACCCCCCATAAAACAGGCCTGAAATAAATCCATGTAAGGAATAGGAGGAAACTGATGTTCTTGGGTATATATTCAAATATGTATATAGTCTTTGGCCACATAAGATCAGTATGGGCAGTGATTCTTGAGGGAAGGGCTTTCAGCTGGTGGTTTAGAGTGGAGTCTGTGCCAACTGGGAACAGAAAACCAAAGAGGTCCTGAAATTCTCAGCCTGTAATCTGGAACTTTTAGTCCTCTTTTTGAGGAATTCTAACTAACGAAGGCCCTTGGTGGGGGAGAGGCAGAAGTTGTTGTTCACAGGCCGCAGTAGAAAATGTTTTCCATGACACATTTCGTCTGCATCCTATATTGTGAGTCAGCAGAGCTATGCTTTTATTCACTTATTCACTCATTCATTCATTCATTAGTTATTCAGTCATTTAAGAAATATTTGTTGAATGTCAAGTACTGCTCTATGTGCTGGAGATACAACAATGAACAAAACATTCTCTGCCTTCATGGAGCTTAGAGTTTATACAGGGAGACAATAAATCAATAAAAAACTAATTATATAACTTTTCATATAGTGATAGGACTAGAATGAAAATTAAGATAATAGGATAACAATGAGGTGGCACAGTTTTAAAGAGGGTAGTCAGGGAAGGATTCCTTTTGAAAAGATGAAATAGCTAAACTTATAGAGAGCTAGGAGAAAAGTTTTCAGGCAGAGTCTAATTCTTAACCCTATGGTCTAGTTTCCTCCCTTAAAACACCACCCCTCACAACCACACAATTATATGCATCCTTATTCTTTAACCTCAGCAAATCACTCATCACCCTTTCCTCAGGTTATCCTACTTGGGACCAGCTTCTTGCCATCCACACCTTTGGTAAGGTAGTTGAAAATTTATTTATTTATTTATTTATTTTGGTAGTTGAACATTTAAAACAATACTTTATGTTAAGTTACAATTGAAAACCAGTCATAGCTTTTTGAGCTTTAAGGAATTTAAGAGACTTGTTTGAAGTCACACAGCTAACAAGAAGCAGAGGTTGGACTTCTGAAAGTTTTAACTTCTTATCCACTGCTTTTTTTTCACTTTGCCATGAACTTCCCAAGGCATGGTGAGGGCACAGCAGCACACATGAACATCAGACATTTTAGGTGAATGTGAGCTCACAGGAATCTCTTCCTAAGAACTAGTGTTCAGAATAAGGCAGATGATATTCCCACTCCCCATTGTCACTTTCACCTGGGAATGTGTTCTGAGGGATGTTGGACAAACTGATGAGCAACCAGCCTGGGGAGGATTGCAAACCATGCCACATGGAAGAGCTTAAAGAAATGGTCATATTTATCTTGGAGAATGAGTGCTGTGTGTGTGTGTGTGTGTGTGTGTGTGTGCGCGCGCGTGCACGCTTATGTATACAGAGAGAAATGTGGTTGTCCAGGAAGGATCAGAGTTTGAACCGTACATGTGTGCTGTGTATACAGAGAGAGGGGGTTGTTCAGGAAGAATAAGAGTTTGAACACTTTAAGAGAACTATTGTTTAGGACTTAGCTTTTTTTGTATGGCCCAGGAGATAGTGTTCTAACAAATGGAACCACAGAATAATGAATTTCAGCTTAAAATGAATAATGACTATGAATGCTTCAGAGTGAGTTTCCTGTTACTGAAAATATTCAAACTGCTGCTGGACAAAACTCATCAGAAATAGTGGGGTTTGGAAATATATCTTTATTTAAATCATGTTACTGCTACATCCTACCTGTATGGCTATGGGAAAATGATGTAAACATTCTGAACCTTACTCTTTAAAATAGTGATAACAATTCTTTCTTTTCAGGCTTCTTTGGAGGATTAAATAGAATGGTATGTTGAAAAGCCTAGCACCATGCATGCCCAAAATAGGTGTTTCCTCTTCTTCATCTTCCATTCCCTTTACCTCATCACATATACTGTAGAAAGTATTACTATATAGGGAGGTTGGGAGGAAGTGAACTTGTATTCCCATTTTAAGTATAAAATTTTATGATTCATTCTATAATCACCAACAACTTTATTCATTATCTGATTATTCTTAGGACACTTTACTGTATGACATGGAAATTATGTGTCATTGTGACTATGTCTCCCACTAGACTGTAAACTTCCTGAGAGCCTCTCTGTACCCCCATCATTGTCAGAATAAGTCCTTACTGGGGCACCTGGCTGGCTGTTAGTAGAACATACAACTCTTGATCCCAGGGTTGTGAGTTTGAGGCCAGCATTGGTGATAGTGTTTACTTAATAAAAAATCAATAAAAATTAAAAAAATAAGTGCTTATTGAATTTAATTTTGGAGATGCAGTGATCTCTGTGCTGAATAATTGAACTAGCCAGGAGTCTCTGTCTTCAGGGAGCTGATTCTCTTAAATGAGTCTGACATGCACAAATGTACAAGAACATCTATTCATATCAGTAGCCAAGACAATAAACATATAGGATTCAATATCTTCAGACTGCCTGTGGCAAGCATTGGGGATTATTAGGTGGCTGAGGTGGGGGCAGAATGGCAATAAATGAGTAGCAGTGGGTGTCAGAATAAAATGTGGAACTTTCCTTGGTTGTACTTCCTGGAAGAAGTGTAACTTTGGGAGTTGTTTGAACCATAAGAGGCAAAAGACAACTAGGCATTGGCTTTTCCCTAAGAGAAAGCAAAGATTTAAGATTTAAATATCTTGCCTGGGAGGTAGGCCACTAGAACTCAGTTCAGAACATTGAAACATTTTATTCCTGTGACCCAAGAGACATCTTGTCAGATGCTGTTGGGAGATGGGACATGTGTTACTTAGTAGCACTTATATAGCACAGTGTGTAAGAGGATAGGCTCTAGAGTCAAATCTGGGCTCCACTACTGACTAGCCATGTGACTTTGGGAAAGTTATTTAACCACCATGCCTCAGTTCCATCATGTGTAAAATAAGGACAGTAATAGTATCTACCTCATCAGGTGGTTGTGAGGAATAAGAGATAATATATGTAAAGAGCTTAGAACCTTGCCTGGTGCTGAGTTAGCACTTTATAAGTGTTTATTATTATCTAATGAGTGGTCTTCAGTTCCTAAGAAATATACTGGATGCTTATAGTAATTTTAGTGTGAGCTTGGGAGTGTTTATATTCCAGGATTTGCAGAATTTTTTTTAAGTAGGCATCACACCCAATGTAGGGCTTGGACTCATGACCCTGAGATCAAGGGTCATATGCTCTACTGACTAAGCCAGCCAGGTGCCCCCCTGGAGCATTTATATTCCAAACCATCTCATGGAGTGGTTAGCTTCTCAGCACTGGCTGTGGTAGAAGTGGTGATAACATCTGGCTCAAAGAGATGGAAGAACTTTCTATCAACTGAGATTGTTCCAGAGATGATTGGGTTGTCTTAGGAGAGAAGAACCTCTCCATTGTTGTGGGTGTTAGAGTTGAGACTGGATAACTATTTGGTAGGAATATTGCAGAAGGGAATGAAGGATGGAAGAGGGGTTTTGCTATACCAAAAATTCTCTGATTTCTTGATATTTGTCATCAGAAAGGTTGGCTATGGAGTGAGAGTACTACTACTTGAAATATGGGGGGACTCGATTATTTTTTGAAATTGTGAGCAGAGTCAGGCAATCACTTCACTCAGAACACTAACTGCCATGGATGGAGCTGGGATCAAATGTCATACTCCAGAGTCTGAAATCTCTCAAAAGTACGTTTGGGACTCAAGAGACAAGGGTTTTGGTTTCTGCCTTGCCAGCAATTAGCTATATAATCCTGGCCATGTTGCTTCCATTCTCTGAGCCTCAGTTTCCTAACCTAGGACATAAGTGTTTAGACTAGATTTTCTCTGAGGTATTATGAAGTATTGCCTTCTGTGGTTGGAAGATATGATTCTATGAGTGTAAAGAAGTGGATGAAGAAAACATTCATACATTCAGCAAATGTTTAATAAGCACTTTCTAAGTGTTAGGCACTGTGCTGGGCATGGGAGAGAAAGCAGTGAACAAGACAGGCATGGTCTCTGCCCTCTTAGTTCCACAATCCAGTGCAGGATACAAACAAGAAAAAAAATACAATACAGTTTAATAAGTATTCCACGAGGGGAAAACACGGGGCCTTATAGGAGAAGAATATGATTCAGAATAATTTTGAGGGAGAACATAAGAGAAAGCCTTCTGGAGGAGGTGGCATGTGAACTGAGTTTTGAGGTGGGAGCTGGGGAAGGGTAGCAACATTTGCATAGTTCTTGAGGCAAGAGAACCTGATGATTATGAGAACTATAGTAGGTTCTGTTCAGCTGGAGAATGGAGAATGAGAGGGCATTGGTGAAAGTTGAGGTTAGAAATACCAAAGGACACCAGACTGGCAAGGAACTGTATGGCATGCTACAGAATTTAACTTAAAGGCAGTACGGAGTTATGGAAAGCCTTTAAGCAGAGAAGTTACATGAGTCAGGGTTCAGCTGCAGAAATTAAATCACTCTAGCTATTCTCAGTAGAAAGAGCCCTAATACAGAAAATGATGTGCTTCCAAAATTGGTGGAAAGGCTGGAGGGGCGACCTTTAGGCTGGGCTTCCAGGAATAACTCTCAGAATACAAGGGGAGCTATTTTCTGTGCTACAAGCAGGAAGGTGAGGCATCAGGGGCTTTGGAAACACTCCACCTTATCTGAAGTCTAAGAATCAAGAATCTGCCATTGCCTTAACTATTGACTAGAGTATCATTATGCTTTCCAGATCCTCAGTGGCAAAAAAAAAAAATCAAGTGCTCTGGCTCCCTAAATATACAAAGCTAGTAACCAAACACCGGGGTCTATGGAAAAGTAACATGGCTGCAGAAAACCCTAAAATCTCCATCACTGTGCTTGCCAATAGAAGCAGCAGAAATATGGCTTCTGCGTCATTACCTCCTTCCAAATATTGTGCATGTGCATATGATTACCAGAAATAAATCACATCCAGAACACTGGATGAAAAGGAGCCTGAGAAATGACAAGCTATGGTAGGTTTTTGGTTTTGAGCTTTTCAGCAATATAGGAAGGCAGGCTAGAAAGAGGATGACATGGATCCTGAGCACCCAATCTATAGTATCTACCATCGGATTGATAAGAGCTGTTCTGCTTTTGAGAGAGATAATTTGGACAGGAGAGTAGAGGCTGAATTGGGAAGAGAGCAGCACAAGAGACCAAGTAATGTATAGTAATAGAATCAGAGATGGTGAGGCACTGATTAAAGGTACTAGCAGCAGGGAAACAGAGGAAGGACACAAGAGATATTAAAGAGGGAAAGACTCACCAGGACTTGGAAGACTGGTTGGTTGGCTGGAAGCAAGATGAGTGAGAGGCAAGACTTATGTATATCTCACAGGTTTTTGGCAAGGAGGAATTCTTACAAGACAGGGAACTCAGGAGAAGGAGGAAGCTGGCAGGGATGGGGGAAGATGGTTTCAATTTTAGATTTATTAAGTTTGACATTCTTGTGAGATATTTGGGAGGAGATATCCAGAAGGCAGTTGGAAATTCATCTCTGGAATTCAAGAGAACTACCTGGGAGTCATCAGCAGAGAGTTGTAAGCTCCAGGCCACCAATGGTTTTGTTCCCCCTAGTGTCTAGTAACTTTGTTTAAAAGAGGTGCATCAGTGTGTAATGTCGGTGGTAGTTCAAGCTTTGGGAGATGGGTCCACCATTCAGTGCAAGTGTGGAATGAGAAGAAAAGTGAAATGAGATTAGAAAACCCTGAGAAATCATGGCCTTAATCAATGAATGAAGAACCCAGGCATGAAGTAAAGACTGTATAACCAGACAGATCATGTGGATAGTGTCCCCAAAGCAAAGGTTGCATTTCAGGAAGGAGGAAGGCATCAATGAAATCAAGAGGGGGAGAAGCCAGGGGAAATAAAAATGGAAAATTGGCCATGCCATTTAGTAACAGGTTGGTCATTTGTTTACATTCACAAGAAGTTCTAGTTTCCTATGAAATGATTGGAGTGAAAGCCAGGCTACAGTGGATTGAAGGGTAGTAGAAAATGAAGTGGAGGTAGAATATGATTGCACTTTCAAAGTCAAGGAGAACAAGAAAAAATAGGTCTTGGCAAGGATGTGGAGAAAGAGGAACCCTCTTGCACTGTTGGTAGGAATGCAAACTGGTGCAGCCAATATGGAAAACAGTATTGAGATTCCTTAAAAAGGTAAAAATAGAACTACCTTGTGATCCAGCACTGCATCACTAGGTATGTAACCAAAGAATACAAAAATACTACTTCAAAGGGATACATGGACCCCAATGTTTATAGCAGCATTATCTATAATAGTGAAATTATGGAAACAGTCCAAGTGTCCATCAACTGATGAGTGGATAAAGAAGAGGTGGTACACACACACACACACACACACACACACACACACACACACACTGGAATATTACCCAGCCATAAAAAAGAAGGAAATATTGCCATTTGCAATGACAGGGGTGGAGTTAGAGAGTATAATGCTAAGCAAAAGAAGTCAGAGAAAGACAAATATTGTATGATTTCACTCATATGTGAAATTTAATGAAACAACTGAGCAAAGGGGAACAAAAAGAGAGGCAAACCAAGAAACAGACTCTTAACTATAGAGAATAAATTGATGGTCACCAGAAGGGAGGTGAGGGGGGACGGGTTAAATTGGTTATGGGGATTAAGGAGTGCATTTGTTGTGATGAGCACCAGGTGTTGTATAGAAGTGTTGACTCTCTATACTATACACCTGAAACTAATATTACATTGTATGTTAACTAGAATTCAAATAAAAACTTAAAAAAAAAGCAAGGAGAAAGATTCTGGTTGCTTACATTATGGTACTGTTCTGATCACTAGGATCTGTCTCAACATAATATAGCAGAGTGACTAATAGTTTAAAAACTATTTTGGCATTACCTCCTACAAGAAATAAATTTTACATCACAATCTAGCACATTTATATTTATATATAAGTGAAACAAAAGCTTCATTAAACCATAATTATATGAACATTTCATATAAGTGGAATCATACAAAAGCCTTTTATTTCTGGAATTTTCACTTATCATAATATTTTCAAAGTTCATTTATGTTGTTACAGTAATAGTATTCCATCCCTTTTTATGGCTGAATAATATTCCATCGTATGGCTATACCACTTTTGTTTATCCATTCACCTTGACAGACATTTATTTGAGTTTTTTCCATCTTTTGGCTATTGTGAATAATGCAATTATGAACATTCATGTACCAGATTTTGTGTGGACATTTTTTTTTCATTTATTTTAGATATATACATAGAAGTGGAATTACTTGGTCAAATGGTAACCCTATGTTTAACTTTTTGAGGACTGACCAGTCTGTTTTCCAAAGTGGCTTAATCATTTTAAATTTTCACCAGCAGTGTTATAAAGGTTCTGATTTCTCCATATCTTCCTGAATTATGTTATTATGTAGCTTTTTTATTGTAGCCATTCTAGTGGATGTAAAGTGGTATCTTTCTACAAATAATGCTGTAGTAAATATCCTGCATTTGCACTTCCTGCATTTGACTTGAATTCTCCTGGTAGCTAATATGTTGAGCATCTTTCCATGTGCTTATTGACTATTTCTTTGGGAAAATGTTATTCAGAACCTTGGCTAGTTTTTTTTTAAGTTGGTTATTCTTTTTATCATTGACTTGTAAGATCTCTTTATATATTCTAGGTAAAAGTCTCTTATCAGATATACAATTTCCAAATATTTTCTTCCATTCTGTGGGTTGTCTTTTCATACTCTTGATAGTATCCTTTGAAGCACAGAAGTTTTTAATGTTGATGAAGTCCAATGTATCTATTGTGTTGTTGCTTGTGTTTTTCATGTCATATCTAAGAAAACATTGCCAAATTCAAGGTCACAAAGATTACTCCTATTGCCTCCATTTTGTTAAACTTTGCCACATTATCATTATCACATCTAAGTAACTAATAGTGATTCCTAATATCATCAAGTATCCAGTCTGTTCAAATTTCCAATTGTGTCATAAATGTCACAAATATGTGTGTATGCACATAAATCAGAACACACGTTTCACTTGAGTCATACTTTTTTCTTCCTATTTATTTGCTAAAATTTCAGGTTGTTGGTCCTATATTTTTTTTAATGTGTACCTCCACATTATAATTTAATATGTTTTTTCTGTCTTCTGTGTGTTCTATAAATTGGTAATTGGATCTAGAAGCTTGATCTGATTCACGGTTTTGTGTTGTTTGTTTAGGCATGAATCATTCATAGGTGATATTATAAGCCAAAACCTTTGAAATAGGGACTTCTTTTTATTCGATCTTGCAGGCTAAGGGCCATTTTGTTTATAGCCGGCATTCATTCAGAATTTCCAGTCATCTAGTTAAGATAGGTGGTTGTTCTAGCCTCAACAATTTATAAAGAATAGATAGCAATACTCATTCCTCTTAGAGTCTATAGTATTCTAGGAGTTCCAGAATTTAATTTCTATTCCTGTTTAATCTAGTTCCTGTCCCCTCCACCAATATCTATCTATTCACTTTTATAGTTTTTGAATGAAAGAGGAAGAAGGGCCTTCAGAGATCTGTATAAAGGAGTCCTGGGTTCTTGAGGGCCCAGGAGCCTGCTGAAATTGCATGTATTTTTCTGAGGTGAGGGTCCAGAGGTGTCACTGAACTTTCTGATAGGTAGGTCTAAGTCCTCATGTGACAGAAGTGAGATGGAGGCCAAGAGAGGGGAAAGAAGTGGCCCAAAAGTCATAAAGCAAGGCTGAATTTGGGCTGGGAGTAAATCTGAAACCTTTCTGTCTCTATCGAGTGCTTTTCCCCTAGTTCCAGATATAGGGTCAGGAACACAGAGCAGGAGCACAGTGATTACAAGTACATTTCAAATTTTGTAGAAGCTTTTCCACTGCAAAGTTGGCTTCCCTTCACAGTACTTAGCTGCCAACAGTCATAGTCTAAAGAAACCATAAACAGAAAAGGAAATTGACCTGTAAATGGAGGGATGGCAGTGTGTATTTGTAGTGTGTCCTTGTGGTCCTATCCATAGCACTGATTTTTTTAATGTGCACAGCTAATTAAGAATTGTCTATAGGGGCGCCTGGGTGGCTCAGCCTGTTGAGCGTCCGACTTCGGCTCAGGTCACGAAATAATAGTCCGTTAGTTCCAGCCCTCTGTCGGGCTCTGTGCTGACAGCTGGGAGCCTGGAGCCTGCTTCGGATTCTGTGTCTCCCTCTCTCTCTGCCCCTAACCCACTCGCATTCTGTCTCTGTCTCTCTCAAAAATAAATAAACATTACAAAATATAATAATAAAAAAAAAAAACGAGTTGTCTATAAATACTTAAACAGTGGCCAAAGACACCTTTGCTTTCTTCTTGGCCCAGAATCCAAAAAACGTGACTGCCAAGGCAAGCCTCCTCCCCACCTATGCTTTTTTTTTTCATTTCTTTTTCTTCTTCAACCTTTCCTCCCTTACTTTCCATCACCTTTCTTTCTTCATCTTATCCTCTATATTTTCTCCCTCCTCTTTCCTTCTCTTTTCCCCCTGCTTCCCATAATCCTCCCCTTATTCCTCTTTCCCTTTCTCCCTTCCATGCCCTCTCCCTTCCTCCCACTTTCGTGTGCTCCCTCCATTCCCCCTCCCTACATACCCCTCAACGCACCCCCAACAAACTCCCCACCCCCACACCAGAACCCGCGGCCTTTGGCTCTAGCTAGTCCGGGGGCTTGGGCCTGCCGATTGGCTACCGCCGCTAGCACGCCAGCTTAAGTCCCGCCCAACCCAGCGAGTAAACGCGAGGCTGTAGCACCTGCTATTGGCCCGCGGGACTGTCAGCAGCACGGGTCGTGCCTCACGCAGGCGCCCACAGTACCTAGATGAATAAAAAGGCCGCCTACGGCCTGGGGGGGTGGGGAGAGGAGAGGGAGAGAACCAGCAAGGCAGGTTTTAAATGAGAGGCTGGCAACCGGGAACCCCGCGGAGAGAGCGAGCAACCTGGCTAGAAAAGCGAGCAAGCTAGGAAAGCGAGCGTTACAGAGGGAGTAGGGGGAGACTGAGACTGACTTATAGCCGAGCAGGTGGAGACGCACGCCCGGACAGACCGATCAGGCGCCTGAGAACCTCACACTGGTTCCTCCCGCATTTCCCTTTGAAAGCCAGGATTTTGCCTCTTCCTTGGCGCCTGAGAGAGAATGCTGGACTCTGCCGACTTCAGCGTGAGCTAAGATTTCTCAGCTAGGGAGGAAAGATCAGCCCAATCCTGAGAAGGGGGAAAGCCATCTCCCCTGTCCCCATCCCCCCCCACCCCATACCAAACTCGGGCGCCAGACCCAGCCCATCCCCAACCATCCGACTTCCTCCTCTCCTTTTTAGCATGGTGGCTGTATGGACAGTCTGACAGAACAGAGACTGACATCTCCCAATCTGCCGGCCCCCCACTTGGAACACTACAGTGTTCTGCATTGCACCATGACCCTGGATGTGCAAACTGTAGTTGTTTTTGCCGTGATTGTAGTCCTCCTGCTTGTCAATGTCATACTCATGTTTTTCCTGGGAACGCGCTGAATGGAGTCCAGCCTCCTGAGCTGTGGCGAACTCTCGCTTTGATTTCATCCCGAGAACCACCGAGAAAAAAAAGAGAGAGAGAGAGACAGAGACAGAGACAGAGACAGACAGTGACAGGGAAAGGAAGGGAGAGAAAGAGCAAGCTTTCTTACTCAGGGGGGAAAACGTTTTGAGCTTCAACATGGCCTCGCTGTGATATGTATGACGTTGGTATATTATCTCTCCCTAAATCTTTTGTCATGTCTTGTCTTTTAAATATGCCTGTGAATGTAGTTGCTTATTGCTTGAGTAAAATTGTTGATAAAGAAATGCATTCTATTTGAGTGTGCATGTGTGTGTGCATTCTCCATCTATGTGACGTTCACGGAGCAAGATCTGCGTCCTTAAACAGTGGCTTTGCTGTTTGTGGTGTCTTGTCAACTCATTTTCTTGAAAACTACCTTTAAATTCCATCAGGGAATTTTAGTCAAAAATTTTCTCCTGCCATCAGGAGTGAATTTGGGTTTGTTTGTGGAGAAAGGGGGGTGTGGGAAGAGCGTGATGGATTTTTGACATCTTAAGGAAAGACAGCCCTGTGCTGGATGTTTAGAGGGAAAAAAAATCGATACAAGGAATGAATTTAAGGAAAATGATTCTTTAGTTTCTAATGAGAAGTGAGAATTTGAGAAGTGATGCGGTGGGGTGCAGTGAGCTGGCAGTTGGTGACTGTGTCATTTGACTCTCAATTTGCTGTTCAGGGATCACAGTTTACAGTCTGGAAAGAAGCCACCTTTAAAGCATTTATTAAAACATTTAATGTCAATTTCTTTGGAATCATGGACTGAGACATAAGAGCCTTCTCTGATCTTTATGAATTGGCAAGAGAAGACCTTGATAAGAGCTGTTTAGCTTCCTTTTCCCAGAGAAGATTGTACCATTGGATTTGAGTTTGTGGATTTTTTTCTGCGTGTCCTCTGAAAAACAACAAAAGCCAGCTCTTTACCCACCCTGGGAATAATGGTATTTGTATATGCCTCTTTTGGATATTCTCATTTACATTATGTTCTTGAACTACATTTTAAATAGAACTTGCTAGTGCTAATGAGAAAGTGATGGTTTTTGTTTGCTTCCTTGTTCTTTAAGATCAGAGGTCTCGCTAATGGAAAGATTTCCATAACAAAATGAAAGTATGTATCATGCTAAATTGAGAGTTTTGAGCACCCTCCCCCTCCAAAAAAGTCTGGATGGAATGGGATGAGAGCTGGGGAAGGCATGAACTACAAGTAACATTCAATTTTGACATATATTTGCATTTCTGTCAGATGGTGGTGGTTGTAGTTATTATTGCTATTGTTATTATTTTATATTTCTCTTTCCACTAAGAACACCTTTGGAAAAGCCAGGAAAAAATTGTCTGTGATGCCAATGTGCATATTTATTTTCTCTCCACTTCCACCCACTGATTGGCAGGTAGTCCTCATTCTGTGCTTACCTGACTTGAAATAGTGCCATTTCTGGCCCATGTAGCAATGAATCAGGGCACATACAGTATACATGCATGTTCCCCCTGAACCCATGTGGGCGACTACTCCTGTGTGATGTACGGAACTGCTGCCATTGTGCTGTCAGGTTCCATATCCTGTTGTTCAATATTTTTGGAAATGACTATGAAGGGAAAGGGGCTGTGAAGGGGGCTCTCGAAATTGCCCTGACCTCAGAACCCAGAAAGTGTTATTTAATGTCATCCGAAGAGGTTTTGAGCCTCAGGGTGTGCTCTTGGCTTGACTTGGGTAAAAGGGTTTTTTGTTTGTTTTTGTTTTTGTTTGTTTTTAATTCTGTTGGTACCATAGTATAAGCATGATCTGGGAAGTTTGGTGGTATTAA
>NW_024420170.1:755328-813279 GCF_014898765.1 Herpailurus yagouaroundi | reverse complement strand
TCCCCCCCCCCCCCCCCCCCCCCCCGCCACCACCACACACACATCCTTAGTTCTAGTGGTATTATCTAAAGTAAGCTTATATTTTGGCTGGACACTTTGTTTTGAGACAGATTGGACAGGAAAGTCTCCAGGCTGGGCAGCTACAGACTTGAGTTCTCTGTCTGTTGAGCAGTTATTTGACCTTGGGAATTTTTTTTTCCTTCTCAATGTGTTTGGGGTTCCCTGTAACATTGGCTTTTGGGGATGGTTGGATTAGGTAACCTCCAAGTTATTGCGTTTTGTGATTTTGGGTGCCCATATGCACTTGAAATCAGAGGACGATCAACTGGAAAGACAAGTGAAAAGAAAAATGAAATGTTAAGCAATGGGTGATGGGGTGGAGGGAGGAAATACCTTATTGCTGGTATCTGGTGAAACTTAAGTTTTACCTAAGAGATTTTTTACCTAGCTGTGTGGGAAGAAAACTGGATTACAGCAATGGAATGCTTTTTGCTTTCCTCCCCCCCCCCTCTTTAAGGTGAGAAGAGTTCTGTAAGTCTAGTCTTTGAGCCAGCTTTGTGACAAAATAGTGTTATGAAATGCCACAACTTTCACCTCTGAGTGCCTGACAGACCCTTGGCAGAGAACCTTTGGGAATGTATGTGTGTAGGGTGTGTGACAGTATGTTTATGGTGTGTATGCACACCATTCTGTGTGTGTGTGTGTGTGTGTGTGTGTGTGTGTGTGTGTGTGTGTAGGAGAGAGGATGTACACTCTTGAATGTTGCTGGGGGTTGGTTGTTCTAGGAATGAGGAAAAACAGCAGGGCATGCACTGAGTGTTCCACAGTTCTGAATGGGCTCCTTGTGCTAGGGCCTGTAAAGATTTGACTGGTGCCAGACTGGATGGGTATTTCCCCTACCACTCCTCCTGCTACTTCACAACCCCTCAGGCTAAAGGGGTATTTCCATTAGTAATTTAGTTGACAAAATGGGTAAGCATTTTTCAAATTAACTTATCTCTAGGCAAGTAAGGGGATGTTGCTAGCCAGATGGCAGGCCACCCAAGAGCAGCTAAAAGGGAGTTTGGGAAGTAGAGAACCAAAGTTGGCAGTGTGGCTTTTTACTTGTGTGAATCCTAAAGGTTTGGCATTTCTCCTTCAGACTTGTGAGGATATGCAAAAAGAGAAGAGTGGGAGAATATGAAAAATGCAGCCCAGAAGAGCGGAACCCTCTGCATTTTTACTTTTTTTCCCTCCCTCTTCTGTCTCTTCATCTTCTCCCTTCTCCATTTACTCTCCCCTCTGATATAGCCTCATCTACTCTGCCCCCATTCCTACTGTGGAAGGGGAGATGGAAGAGAAGAGGGCTTTTCCTCTCTGATTTATCCCATCTTTTCCCAACTAAGTTTCTAGTTCCCTTTCTTCCTCTCTGACTGCATTGGGTAGAGGATAGGATTTTGCTCTTAGGATGCACAAAATTCTAGCTCAGAAATTTTCCCCTCAGCTCCCCACCAGGGGATTCTGGAACAGCCCTTTACCAGTATCCTAGCAACCTCCTGCATTACTCAGTTCCTGCTGAGCTCCAGAGCCCACCCTTTAAAGGTCCAGGCACAAAGGCCTCTAGAAAATGGGAGCTGGAGCCCAGCAAGACTTAGAGAGATGCTTTTGGGGAAATGGACAAAAAAAGAACAAGATCCCCATTGCCTGCAAATGCCTAGAAAACATGTCCACAGAAGGCATACAGAGCCTAGCCGACTTTTAGCCATGGGGACTGTTTATTGGAAAGCTCCTGGGTTCAAATTCCTTTCTCCTTTCTTCCAAATGCCTTCTTAAGATTAACTGAGTCATTTCACAGCCCAGCTTTCAGTGCAAGGAAGTCTGTAGGCCCTGAAAAATATTTTTTTCCACTCTGACTTTTGGCTGATTCAGGGAGGAGGTGGAGGGATAGTGTGGTAGGAACAAACTGAGCAGTGCCTTTCCCCCATTGAGACAGCCCCTGCCAGAACCTGTAGCATCTATTTGTGTAGTATGCCCCAATTTTGTCTGTGGCTTAGGAAAATGCCCAACCTGGCTCTAATGTGGAGTTTGGGGAGTTTTGTTTCTAGGTTGTTGGTCTCTGAATAGTTTCTAAATGGAAGGCTGGGCAAATAGGAAGACCATTTTGATTGTGGGGCTGGTGAACAGGTCTTGGGCCTTGGCTGATTTTCTCATTCACTTGTGTGGTGATTAAGTGTTTAGGGAGCTGAGAGATTCCAGTGAACCTGTGAGTGAGGTACTCTTCTGCCCTGTGGTGAGGCCCAGATTGAGAGCACTTGGCTCTGACTAGAGGGCACAATCTCACAGTTGCAATGATGGTACTAAAGCATGTCCTTCCAGCTTTGTCTGTTATCTTGGCCTCTGCTCCCTTTGGCCTATGGAGTGTTTTTTCTGGATGAACACATGATTGGGACTTGAACCTATTCTTCCAAAATAACTACCTTCTCAGAAGATCTCACACAAAGCATCTGGATCCAGCCCCACATTAGCTTTGCCTCAAGAAGTGGGATAGAGGTGGGGAATCTTATATTCTCTAGCTCTTATTTGTAACTCTGCAACTTCTAAGTCCAACTGAGGCTCTGATTTTCTAAGAATCCTTGATCAAAGCTTAGCTCTTCTGATATCTGCCTAGATTGTCTCCTGTCGTTAGGTGGGTCTAATTCTCAAGAGTATTTAGTTAACTGTGCTTTGCCCTGGCACCAAAGCACAAAGTAGAAAAACTATTAAGGGGTAAAGGCCTAGAAGATAGAGAAGACTTGGGATACAGTCCAGTAATGACAGTTACTAGTGACCCCTTGTCAGTTCTTGGGCCTATGGAGTTTACAAAGTAATTTTACATATTTTCTAATTTTGTGCATCACATCAGCGTTATGAAGTGGGTAGAGATGATTGTTTTTCCCTGTGTTACAGATGAGGTAAGTAAAGGTCAGAGACATTGGTGAGATGGACGTGGGTCTGCCTTTCAAATGGAGAGTGGGGAGAGTTGGAGTTGATCATTTCCAGCTAGTGTGAAGCTGAATGAAGTCAGGCAAAGAGGGAGGTGTGTGAGTCATTCCTGAAGTCATACTAGCTTCCTCAAGTTTGCTGGCTTACATTTTTAGTACTTTTTCATACCTTTAATTTTTACAGCAATTTTGCACAGAATTCCTTATTAAGTAAAATACTGACTTTTTATCTTGAATATACATCAAAGGGTTTCCTTTAGTCTTGTGAAAACTTAATATTTGGGATCTTTAAGGAGAAAGGCAGTGTGAATTGGTGAAGACTAAAATACAAAATGTTTTTAAGGAACTGCCGTTTTCATACAATTGTCCTTCCTTTCGAAGTACTCTTATTTTTCTATATTTCTTTTAAACTGTGCTGCTCAGAACTGATTATGCTAGTCCAGATGCCACTTGATGAGGATGAAGTACAAAGGGACTTTGATCTATCTGTGAAATATCTAATAATGTAGCATTCTACTGGTTCTCAACCCTCCCCGAACATTCAGATCAGTTGGGGAGTTCCTAAATATCCATGCCAGGTCCCACTCTGAGAGATTCTAATTTAATTGGATAGGTCCTTGACAGCTTTTTTTTCCCTCTAAATTTCAAATTTAAGGCTCCCTAAGGTAATTCAAATGTGTAGCCAACGTTAGGAACCATTGTACTACCTTTTGGGATTGTAAGCTCAAATGCTTTGCTGTCTAGTCCAGTCTCCTACTCTGTTGTGAAATTGGTTCTTTGAGGCTTTTTTGAACCAAATTCATTAAATTTTATTTTGTTTGGTTAGTCCATTCTAGCTTTTTATGGGTTTAAAAAATTTTTCTTTATACTGTGCAACAAATTAGCAGTCTCTTCTAACATTGCATCAGTTAAACTTTATTTCCCTTGGTTGGTCTATTCTTGCTTTTGGGGAGGGGTTTAGATTTTTTTTCTTTATGTCATGAAATAGATTAACAGTTTATTTTATCATTGCGTCATTTGGAAATTGAATAAGTATTACCCAAATTGTTGATTCAAAGAAATGTTCAATATGATGGGGGTAATCTCACCAGAGCCCCTTCTTGGAATTACAGCCCATTAACTTTTGTATATATCTGGTCAACCAGTGCAGAATCCATTGGGCTCTACCCTCATTTATCTTACCAACATGTTAATGAGGATAACGTGTCATGATAGATTTGTATGCTTTGTAGACATCAAGATGTATTCTAGGTTTCTATCAATCATCTACCAAGCCAATGACCTCATCAGAGAAAGGAGTATGAGTCACTTGGCATCTTAATCCTGGTAAATCCTATTGCAGGCTCCAGAATTCCCTATTTTCTTTCAGTACCCATAAACTATATATTTCTTAACTAGGTCCAAGATTTGCTGAGGGCCAGTGCCACAACTGTAGATTTTGTGTACCATCACTTTTCTTTTCTCCTTCTTGGAAAAACAGGGCATCATAGATGTAGCTTTAAAACAATATATTTGGTTTTGAGAAAGTTTGGGAACATCTTTGTGCATGTTTGCCTTGGTTGGCTGAATTGTTTTATTAACCAGTGGTTCTCAGCCCTAGACACACATTGTAATCACCTTGGAAGTTAACAAGACTAACAATTCCCAGAATCTCTGGAGATCTGGTGGCCATGGCATCAATATTTTTTTAAAAGCTCCTTGAGGTAACAGTAATGTTCAGCCAGGGATGAGAATGACTGCTATGTTAAAAGGAAATGTCAGCTCAGCCTGAATCTAGCTTATTGCACACATGAATAGGCAGGCTTCACAGATGGTGAGATTTTATTCTAGGATTGTGGGGGCCTTGATGAATTTGAGGGGCTTGTGGCCACTCTAAAAAGGACTCAACCCTAGAGAGTGAGTAGTCTGGGGACCTATTTGGATTTAAAATTATCAGCTGTGAGATGGTTTGAACCCTTCAGGAAAAAAGAGTCCTTGTGCATTTGCTGTAATAGTAGGGAAGATTCTGTTCCTTTGCTGTGTGACCTTGGGTAAATTACTTCTCCCCTCTGAAATTTGGATTCCTCTCTGCAAGATAGGATAGGAGGATTAGATAGCTTGAAAGATTTCTTCTGTCTAATGATGTGTGCTTACTTTGTGATTAATAAAAATGATCAAAATGATTAAGGATATTATTATTCAAAACCATCAGGTAATCCAAAAGATCCCTTTTAGCAGATTTGGAATACATAGGGTGATTTGGGGTGGGGGTAATAGATCTGCTTTCCTAATTATATTTGGCTTAGGTTTCTTCTAAAAGCTTGTATTCATTGAGCACACAGTGGCTGCCAGCAGGGAAGAGAGCCCAACAGTGAACTGAGTGGCAGAAAGATTCCAGTTTGAGATTTAGCAGTCTTTAAAAAGACATGTTGCATGGATAATTGAGAATTGCCTCTTATAGATAAAATATCAGCCTCGTAGGTCTGTCTGGGAAAGGAGGAAATGTCGTGGCTACTTTGACAGCCCAGAGCCCCTTCCTGTGGTATTTTAAGTAGCCATTTATTTAGTTAATACTACTACTGTTAATAAGAATTTTGAAAAAGTTCTCTAGTTATTTCATTGGCTCCTTTTATTTTTTTAATATGAAATTTATTGTCAGATTGGTTTCCATACAACACCCAGTGCTCATCCCAACAGGTGCCTTCCTCAATGCCCATCACCCACTTTACCCTCCCTCTCACCCCCCATCAACCCTCAGTTTATTCTCAGTTTTTAAGAGCCTCTTATGGTTTGGCTCCCTCCTTCTCTAACTTTTTTTTCCCTTCCCCTCCCCCATGGTTTTCTGTTAAGTTTCTCAGGATCCACATAAGAGTGAAACCATATGGTATCTGTCTTTCTCTGTATGACTTATTTCACTTAGCATAACACTCTTCAGTTCCATCCATGTTGATATAAAAGGCCATATTTCATTCTTTCTCATTGTCATTGGCTCCTTTTAAAACCTGGAAGTAGTTGAGGAAACTGAGGCATAGAGAGATTAAGTGACTCACTCAAGGACACACAGTTCAGGAAGTGGTAGTTCCTGACCTAGAAACCAGGCCTCTCGACGCTATATCCTGTAGTTCTTCCAGTGTGTCCTGCATGGTGGGCTCTGTGGTCAGAATGTGGTCATGACTCAGAACTGAAGGGGTTCCACTGACATAGAGCAAAACTCATGAGGAAACTTAGAAGAAAGGGGTGAAGGGGCAACCTGGAGGAAAAGGAAACATTAAGGGTGTGTTTGAGGTCAGTTCTTTCTTGCCCTTATCATTCTTCTGTGCTAGTTTCCCTTGGCAAGAATTGGCCATTTGGTCTTTGAGCATCAAAGTCAAGAGTTGGTAGCAGAGAAGAAGGAAAGTTGTGCATGCATAGCAGAGACACTATATGGAAGGCATACCTTCAGTAGGAAATAAAAACACTGTAAATTGTCTTGGGACCCCTGGAAGCAAGCCATGGCTCTGTTCCTACCTTGCTGCCACTTTCCCACCAGGGGATAAAGGCCATTCCCCACTAGGTCTCAGTTCCCATGTCATTAAAATGAAGAGTGAATTCAATAGAAGAACCATATTTTCAAATGAAATATGAGCCAGAAGCTTCTATATAGAACAGGAAAAAGCAGAACTAGTTTGGTTGAAATGGGCCTAGGACAGAGGTGGAAAACAGAGTCTAGAATCTTGCCAGAGTAGACCTACTTATTAGGGGAATTGGGATTAGGACAGTGGGAATGGCTCTGCCCAGCTCAGACAGACTGCTTAGAAGATAGGACAAACTTAGGTAGGGGAGGTAATTCTTTTACTTAAGTGGGCAGGATTCACAGAGAATCACAAAGGGACAGAGATAAGAATACCTTGGAGATCTATAGCATGAATTCCTATTTTACAAGTGAGAAAACTAAGGCACTGAAGGGAAAAGGGACTTGTCCAAGGTTTCAATGATGGGCCTGGGATCCTGAGTCCTCAAATCAGGACTTTATGTTCCATAACCTGCTACCTCTGCTATAGGCTGCTGGCTCAGTGCTCCTTTGGCTAGATCAGAGACCTGAATGCACTCTCAAGTTTGGCTGGAGAAAGCAAGTTGATAGAGAAACTGGGAAAGCAGTAGTATTATGTAACCTCCTGGAGGGGAGCAGGCCTGTCAGTAGTCCTTGGGGTGCCAGGCAGTGAGGTGAGGGACAGGGAATCATAGAATCTCCTGCAATGCAGACTACATTAGTTCTCCTGAGGGAGGGGGCCCTGGATGCAGCTCTGTGCTGTGCAAACATCCACCCTCAGGGTCCAGAAGAGGCCAGCACTGCATACCCATAACCAGCTCTGGGAATGGTTCTGGAAGCTCTGAACTCTCTGCCTGCCTGCCTTCATTAGAGAAGGGGGAGCCATGCACCTCCATGCCCAGCTGGCTGCAGGAAGAATGTGCTAAGTGCCCACCCCCACCCCCTCAGAATGTGGTGCCTAAAGACAGCAGCTACTTTTAGCTGTACCTCCCACAGCCTCTCCTCTGCCCACTCTCTTCCTTCCTCCTCCCTCTGTGAACCCTGCTGGTTGGCAGGAGGTCTGGGCAGTAGTGGCTGCTTCGACATTGGGAAAGAGGCAGGCAGTGGGGAGCCAGGTGACCCTAGGAGAGGCTGTGGTAGACCTAGTATAGTGGGCGGGGGGCTCAGAACAAAGGCAAAACTATGAGACTGTTTTGTGGTTAGGGCCCAAAGGGAGTGAAGGGATTTATTAATTTCCCTTAGACCTTGCAACCAGATGAACTGCTTGTCTTAAGAATCAAGGTTGAACTGCACAGGAGGACTCAGGAAGATTTATTGGACAAAATGCACATAGACACTTTCTGTACTTGGATTTAGAGAAAGGCAACTGGGACTAGTAATGCTTGCTTGATTCTTGATTGTCAAGAATCAACACTGTCTTACACTTTTCAGGGATTTCACAAATTATCTCACTTGATATTTTCTGTAGTCCTGTGAAGTAGTAAGGACAGGAAATATCATTTTACAGATAAGAAAAATGAGACTCAAAGAGTCATTGTCATATAACATCTGATCTGGGCTCAAGCTCTGGAAGTTATAGTGCAATTTAAAGTCATTCCAGATGGCTGTATCTTCTAGAAAAGGGGTATTACAGCTATTCTGAATCTAATTCATTGTGGAAGCTGGAAAACTAGGCTTAGAAGGCTTAGAAAGAGAAAGGACTCACTCAAGGAAGCACAGTATGTTTGTAGTAGTACTGGAACTAGAACATTGCCTAGCAAGGATGTGAGTTCCTGGACCTGTGGCTTGCAAGCTGCTTTTGATTTTCACAGATGGTGAAGGAAACCTGTGTAGTGTGATGGGAAGCAAATGGTCACTGAACTAGTAATCTGTCATTTTTTAGTTCTATGACCTTGGGCAAGGTACTTAGCCTCTCTGAATTCGTTTTCTTTTCTGTTAATTGGGGTGTAAATCCCTGAGAACTCTCTGAGGCAGAAATCTCAGTGCAACTGTTACAATGGAGGGAAGTGACACTCAGTAGGCCCTTTGTAAAGGTTTTGTTAATGAAAGACATACACATGACTTAAGAGGGGCTGCAAATATGAACTCAGTCACTGGGTGACCTTGAACAAATACCATTGTCTTTGTGCCTTATTTCTCAGTCACAGCATGAAGGACTCTTTTACTTCTCTCCATTAAAAGTATAAAAGTTCTGTGACTTGGCCCATGTCTTGGGTCCTTGGTGGAAAGCTGGATTTTTTTTCTATAGGAGGCTTTCTTTTACTTACCCTCAGTTCCATCTCCCCCACCCAGCCACATACATATTGCTATGAATAGCAGACTAGCTTTCTCCCTGTCTCCTGCAAAGCTAAAAGAGGAGCTTGGCAGAAAGCCAGAATTAATTGTGTTTTTATTTAGTGCCTTCTCAAGTCCATCAAGCCAGAACCATCGAGGCACCTGGCAATTAAAAATCAATTCTTGGCCTCCAGGTCCTTGGCTAGGATTTGTGATGAGCATTACTGGGTTTTCATGATACAATTAAGAGTTGTGTTAGAAACTGCAGGCTCCTAACAAATGACCTACTTAGAACAAATCAACACTCTTCACCTTTGTCTGTATCATTTTGTTTGGAAAATTCTCATTGCTTGGAGGGCAGAGCTAGAAGATAAGGACTATTGTATAGTTTTCTATACACACATTGGCCACATTGGCCACATTGGCCTTTTCTCCACAACCCTATGAGGTGAGCAAGGCCAGGATTATTCCCCATTTTAGGGCTAAGGAAATTGACTCATAGAATTGCTCTGATTGACTCAGATCAGTGCTGCTTCTTAAAAGCAGTGGTGTGCAAGGAAGAGCTTAGAATGTAGAGTTAACTGTTATCAATTCACCAACCAACCAACCAAGTGGCCTTTGGCAATGATATTGTTCTAAAGATGCCTTCTGCACTTTGTTTCTATCTAGGTCTTGTTATAAAAGTTAGTCAATAGCAGATAAAACCAGGCAGATGCCACTAGATAATTCTGGCTAGGTTGGTATTGAACTACTGATTGACATTTCAGATACATCTATTTTGACCTATGGTATGTCCACTCAAATATTATATCATCCAGGGATGCATGAAGGGTAGCCCTAGATTCTTTTGCCTTTCATGTTCAGTTTGGAGGTTTTCTTTTTGTGAGGTATATTTGGGATACACATGGGATACAAGTGTGGAGTACACTTTCACATTGACACACTTGGAACACACACATTCAGTTTATCATGAGGTACACTCACATTTGGACTTACTCTGTACAGGCAGGGTATACACACAAAGGCACATATGATGCATGCTTATGCAAATTCGTATGTGTGGACACATGTGCATGCATATAAGGTATGACTGCACACCCAAATACACATAGGGCACACTGAAATGCATGTTCAGATATACTCCTACCCCCAGAAAATACACTCCTATCCCTAAAATACATACTTTTAAGAACTTGCCTGCATGAATCACCCTCCCCCGATGAGATACATTTTAACACACCTATGGGGCACACTCACATGCCCCATACACCCCTATGGGGCACACTCTGATCCAGAACACATGCTACCCTTAGAACCAACTAGTTGTCCCAGCTTTCCAAGTGGGCACATCCCAGTGCTGGCCCCACCTGGTGGGCCTTTATCAGTTTGCTCTGGCCCTCCCTTCCTTTATCCCTGAAATCAGACTTCAGAGGGCAGTGAGCTCAAGGATAAAATGGATACTCAAGATGGCATGTGTTATAGCAGTCTCTTCAATGCAAACAAAATTTGCAACTGAGCCCTCAGATGTTGTGTTAATAGGCAGATGGAGAAGAATGGAGAAGATAAGTTGGCACTAATCAGTGCAGAAAGCTTGAACCTGCTCCTCCATCCACCGATCACTTCCAAACAATTATGGAATGATATGATTGTGAAAGAATGTCCTAGACAACCTAAAGTAACTGAATATTACAGTTCATTTTTCTTGGGAACGAAGTAACAACTTGGACCCCAACAAGTATATCTAAATTGTAGGTGGGAGGATGTGAGGAGAAGTAGCAGGATGTGTAAGACCCAGCCTCTTCTGGGTCAGTGGTGGGTAGAGAGAACAGCCATTTTCTTCTCCTTTTTAAAAAACTTTTATTTGCATTTTATTCAGAATTTACTCCTGGGCTATAACTTTTTGTTTCTTCAGTTTCTCCTGGGATATCTTTTTCTTCTGTGCAACCTCCTCTTCTGGTTTAGGAACAATCTGCTCTTTTTCAGTAAGGATAATCTCGATGTGGCAGGGAGACCTCATTTATGGGTTAGTCCAACTGTGAGCCCTGTAAGTTCTATGCTGCATCTTGGGGACTTTGTTCACCTGGGTGTGTTCAATGACCAGAGAATCTGCATCTAAACCCTTAAGTTCAACATTACTCTCTGCAGTTTTCAGCATGTGAAGTAAAGATTCAGCACTCTTTTTGGGCCACTGGCCCTGTGTCCCATTGCACTATTTGGCCTGGACACACTTACCTACTTCACCATTGTAGCAATGGAATGGCACACATTGCTTCTGCAAAGTGACATCGTTCACATACTTAGTGGCATTTCACATATGCATACTCTTGATGGCCTGGGCAGTTTCATGTGTGTTCTTGAAGTAACCATGAAGATTTGAACCTCTTGCTTTGCATGATTTTGTAGGATTTTCTGGGTCAAGTGAATAGGAACCATTTTTAGAGATCACCTCAGGCCACTTCAATAGCCACATTCTTAATGACCACAACCCTGCCCCTAGGCACAACAGCTTGAGCCATCTGGCCCCACTAATGAGGACCTGCTATTTTTAGAATTTCTCAACCTGGAAATCAGGTCGGGATGTCCTAGGGAGGCCTTTCTGGCCTTTAGTAACCAAAGGCTGGAGCTGGAAGGAGAGAACCCTAGACTCAGTGTTGATTGAAGGTATTAAGCAGAGAGACAGGTAGCTAGAGTGTGCCAGGTCTGCCCTGCAGCAGCAACCTTACCCTGAGTGGGATACTCTTGACTATGACAGGCCTATGCTTGTTTCTCAACTTTGCATTTGAGATCAAGAAACATGAATTCCAGTCACTGTTTTGAAACTTAGGGTGTACCTCAGTCGGGGTTTCCTCCTCTGTCTGGGTCTTCTTTGGTCTGTAGGCAAAATAGCCAGTATATCCCTCAGATGCTGGCAAGAACTCAGACTAAAAGTTGAGAAAATGCTTTGCAGACATACTAATTCTTCACCCATGAATCTGTACTTCCATCCCTAAGCTACTTTCAGTGCCCATCAACAACCAGGCCTGACTCCTATCACAGTAGCCATAGAAAGAAAAGGGGGTCAGGGAGAGGAAACCTCATGGTGTCAGGTTGATCAAAGTCATACTGGGGTCACCCTCAACCTTACAGATTTTTTTCAGTGCTAGGTCAATCCTTTCTCAGAAAACAGGTTTGCAACATTATACAGTTTTGCCTCCTCAGAACCCTAGGCAGCAAGAAAAAGTGGAGGACATCAGGAGCAAGGACTTCTTCCTAATCTAGGAAAAGCAAAGTCAGACCTATACCTGCCATCTGCCAGAGGAAGCAACCTGGAATGCTGACCCCAAGAAGAGTGCCTTATTCCATTTTGTGCTCAGGACCATTTCACCTGCTTTGTTGAAGGGGATGGGTCAGGAACTAGACTACATAGGTTCAAGTTCAGATTTCTTCTTGCCATTATACATTGTGGCCAAAGGTCTTCCAAGCCTGTTTTTTGATCTGTAAAGTGGGCTTAACTATAAATCTCAGGATTGTTGGGTACAAGAATTCATCATGGCAAAGGATGTGAAATGTGTCTCATAAAATGTTGAACATGTTTTGCTACTGTTTGGATTCTTAAGAGTTCATCCAGGTCATTATTACAGGTAGTTTAGAGGTAATTCAGGAGCTTGTTTTCATTTTAGTTCTCACTCCTTTCCCCTATCCTTCCTTTAAGGCCAGTATTGTCTCCATTTTACAGATGTGAATACTGAAGCACAGTGAAGGGAGAGACCAGCCTGAGGCTATATAATTAGGCAGTGGTGGATCCATGCCTTCAGACTCTGTTTAGTGTTCTTTCTATATGTAGTTCCAAGCTACCAGCCAGAAATCCGGTGCTAAAGAAAGCTGCCCATGGCAGCTTAAGTTAACATAATTTAAAAACTTGATTTCTTTCTGACACAGAACAAGGAAGGGGGGCTATCTGGGGCCTGGCCTTCACCAGAAGTATCCCGCTTGCCCATGAGAGGCACATTCACTGATCTTTCATCCCTTCTACAGCAATTTAAGTCCTACTGGTATCCTGCATGTTGGAAGCAGTGCAGCGTTGGAGAAGATGCTAAACTGTTGTGATAGGGAATTGTGCTGCCCATTTAAGCTACTTCAGAGAAGGGTCCCTGAAGGCACTTGATCAACCCCCACCTCATCATAGCTTCCTGGGTACAGAAGCTTTGTGTGGCTGACCTGCATAAGGGTTTAGGTAGAAATGTATCTAAGAATATAATGTTTGAGGGCCTTTGTGGAGTATTTTGCCAACTCTTGAAGGATAAGATAGTGGTTATTCAAGAACCAAAGCTGGAAGAGTCCCTTGAGACCATCTTGGCTGATTCTCACCTGGCCTTGATGTGGACATTAAATTTCAGCTGGGCTGACTTTTTCTCACTTAATGTGTTCTTCCTTGTATATCATAGACTCTTAAGCTGGGCCAGATTTTCTAGGAGGCCTTCTACCTTGTATATTTTTGCCTTTCTGAACCTAAGAGAGATACATTGAAACTGAGTGGTAACAGGAAGGCAATGAAATAATCTGTGCAAGTCATGCCTTGGGTGCTAGGCATCAGGGAAGATGGCCTTTTGTGTCTTTCTTCAGCTGTCCTGCTGTGAATATGTTACTTTCCTATGGCCTCTGATTGGCTGTGGGAGCCTAAATGAAAGTGTTTTTCATTTGTGCTGCTAAAATCTGTAGGATGACTATGGTACTTCCGTGTCTGGGGGATTAGACAGTTTCTGGAGTGGGGAAACTGGAGGAAAAAAGAAGAGAGACACCTTCTGTTCTTCAAGTTTGAGAGCCCAAAGAGTGTATAGGGAAGAGTTAGCTGCTGAAGCCCTGCCAAGAAGCAGCCACACAGTTTCCCCAGATCCCTTGACCCTAGACACCTTATTTTAAAATTATTTTATTTTTTAATAGGAAATACATCCACATGGTCAAAATCTAAACAATATAAGAGGATGCACAGTGAAAAATCTCCCTCCTGCTGCTCCCTTCCAGCCATGTGGCTGCCTCTGCAGAGGTCACCAGTGGGTCCTTCCAGAGAAATGTTCTATGGATATATAAATACATATGGATATATTCATTTTTTTAAGTTTATTTATTTTTGACAGAGACAGAGTGTGAGCATGAGCTGGGGAGGGGCAGAGAGAAAGAGAGAGAGAGACAGAATCCGAAGCAGGCTCCAGGCTACAAGCTGTCAGTACAGAACCTGATGCGGGGCTCAAACTCACGAACTGTGAGATCATGACCTGGGCTGAAGTTGGACGCTTAACCGACTGAGCCACCCAGGCGCCCCTCATTTTTCTTTTTTTAATGGTTATATACCCACTGTTCTATGCCTTGCTATACTTTGGATGTTCTTTGAACCTGTGGGGCATGAGGATGTGCTATGGAGAGCAGAGGTTAAGATCACTGGTTCTAGAGTGAAACTATTTGGGTTTTGGTTCTAGCTGTGTGACCTTCAACAATCACTTCAACTCTTTGAACCTTGGTTTCTTCATTTTTAAAATGGGGATCAAATAAGTTAGTATATGTAAAAACTTAGATTTGCCTTTGACATATAGTATGCACTCAGTAAATGTTAGCCATTTTTTTTATTATTAGAGGAAAAACATTGGACTGTGAGTCAGAAGATCTGAGTTCTCTTCTGGCCTCTGCTCCTGGGATAACTGAGTGACTTCCTTTGTCCAAGCCTATTTTCTCATTTTTAAAATGTAAGGTCTTATTCCTACTTGGCTTATCTTCCAGAGTTTCTGAGAGATCATGAATGTGAAAGCAACTTAGCTTCATTCAGTGAGCTCATGAATGTGAAAGCAACTTAGAAACTGTGATGTGCTAAGAACATGGAAGTGGTGCTACTTACTCTTTTCGTAGAACTACCTTGAATGGCTTGAACCCAGTGGACTGAACTGGGTGGAGAAGGCAGTGCCCTTTCTTCTGGCAGTGGAACCTAAATGCCATCCTTGGACTGGAATTCTATTTTGGGTGTATGTAGACCATGGCAAAAATTCAAAATAATCAAGTTTTGTCTTTTGACATTTTTTATCAGACTACATACCTCTTCTGACTTCCTTGTTTCCATGTTTTCTTTGCCTCCCCTCTGTCCCCTTTAACTCCCCTCTGTCTCTTGTCAAAACCTGCTTTTAGAAGCAAGGCAGCAGCATCTTTCAAAAGTGACCCCAACTTTCCATTTGAGATAACCCAGTTCAACTAGCTCAGAGAGGAGCTAGATCTGCCCAAGTTCATACCACAAATCAGTAACTAAGCCAGGCCTGGAGTCTCTTCTTCCCATCCCATTGTTGTTTTGTTTTTGTTTTTGTTTTTGTTTTTTTGCACTTTGCATTTTAGTGTGAATTTGAATTTGAGATTCTTTAGCAAAGACGTTTGGTGATGAGAGATATTCTGGTAATGTCTGCATTTAGCCTTCATAGTGAGGTGTTCTTAATTTCCAGGGTCAGACTTGTCTGGGGTCCTGAGGGATAGGAGAGGCAGTGCTGGTTGTATTACTGAAGGGATGATATCTGTAGAGCAGAGGGAGGAAAGAGTACCAGAAAATATCTAAAACAGTTATCTCCAAAGTGAAGCTGAGGGAGAAAACACTGGAAGTTCTTTATATATTAAATTGCTAATCTCATTATCAATTAATTTCCATTTTTGTGTAAATGTTTATAAAACACATACTGCATTAGTACTACATTAGTATTTAGATACTGGGGTAGATATTAATTTTTTAACCAATTGATTTTTTTTAACCAAAAACAACTAACAACCATCTTTCTAAAATACTGTAGGCTTGGTTTCTAATTTTGGCTCTGCTGCTGACTAGCTTTAGATGTTAGGTAACCTCTTCACTGGAACCTCAGTTTTCTTATCTGTAAATTGTTAGGCTGAACTAGGTGTGCTTGTTCTTAAGAATCTCCAATCCAGATCTTCTCTGAGCATAAGAATCCACTGCCAGGCTCTTGAACCTGAGACAGAGTCAAGAAGATTATGTTCAAGTTCTAGCATCACACTGGATGCTTTGTCCCTCAGTCAGTTGCCCTGGGCCTTCCCTTCTCCACCCCCACCTCCTTCACCTAGCCCAGACAGGCAGAAGCTGTCTTACGTAAGCCTGGCTGACCTACTTGAAGTTCTGTTGTTACAAGCACAACCACTTTTCCATTGGGAGAAAGACCCAATGCCATCCCTCCTAGGCCCTGAGGGTGGGTCTGAATGTGCTGATCTTGTGCCCTCTCAGACAGCCTAAGTTTAGATGATGCATTCCTCTGAAGGTAAGTCAACTCCATCTCAGCCAGTTTGTGTCCCCCAAGGCCTGATCCAGTGACTACTCACAGAACACCGCCGCCGTCTGCTCATCCACTATTTACCATGTCTACTGAGAGCACAGGATTGTGCTAGTCTTTGTTAGGAGAAACATGGCCAACCCCTCAATAGGGACTACTGCTGATAGGGACCAGAGCTACTGCTTAATGCCTTGACCAATGTCTTTTCTCTCACTGTGAGCCAACAGGCAGAGGGAAATCA
Source organism: Herpailurus yagouaroundi (assembly GCF_014898765.1). Lineage (NCBI taxonomy): Eukaryota > Metazoa > Chordata > Mammalia > Carnivora > Felidae > Herpailurus > Herpailurus yagouaroundi. The sequence continues at coordinate 797,010 of NW_024420170.1, read as the reverse complement.
ATAAGCCATTAGAAACCATCTTCTACTTTCTGATGGTCTCTTTAAGCGCAGATTTCCTCTTTGTGTTGTAAGGACTCCCCTACATTCTCTTTGGAAAGGCTCAAAGCATTTGCAAGGCTTTGTCCTGGGTGGGCATGCTTAGCAGACTTAAAAGTGTTTAAATTTATTGAAATATATTTATTTTTTTCTTTCTGTTCTCCAGATATAGGAGCAAGTCAAAGTGCTCCTAACTAAGTGTTGTTCCTGTTCCCACCACCTTAGAGCAGATGGCCACATTTAAAGATGACATTAGAACCATTAGTTCCAACCTATCTCCTTCTCTGCTCCTCCCCCCACCTACAGCCCTCCTTCCCCTACAATATTTTAACACGACATCTGTCAAATGGATAAAAAATGACTTTCCCTTCTCTCTGCCTTGCCCACCCACCCTCTGGCTGTGGTGCTGATGAGTATAGAACTATGCATGTGGGAGGCATGGAGGACAGATTCTTCATTCTCCCCCCTCCCCTTTTGTAAACTTAGAGGAGCCCTACCTCCACTCCTTCTCAGGAAACTCCAAGACTGGCCTTTAGGTCACAATTCAGGAAAAATTAAGGATCCCAGGGCTGGTCCCAGTAGAACCACATGAAGAAATTCAAGAACCCAGGTGCAGAGCCCTAGATAGGTCTAGGTGACCTCAGGGATTGGGGGCTCTTTGAGCCCCCTGCCTCTTCCCTAGGCTTGCCTTCACCATCTCTTAAGGTTTGAAGGCAATGAAGAGACTCAAATGGGTGGCTGGAACTTAGTACCCATAGCAAGTCCAAGAAGATGGTCACAGTGCCCAGGGCAGGAATTTTGTAGATGGAGCCCAAGGTGACTCAAGAAACAGATAAGGGTCAGGGTAACCTCCAGTTTGGAATGGTATGCTTCTGACTCAACTCATAGCGACAGCATTTCTGAGTCATTTTTTGTTTTACTAATAATTTTTCTTTTAGAATATTAGAGTCTAACTTGGATAGATTGAGCACAGCTCTTATAAATTGCTTCTAGACTATAGCATAGAGAGATTTTCCATTAGGGCCACTGTGGGCCTCAGGGCTGAAGGTCAGGGCATGGGTGGGAGAAGAGATGCAACAGAGCAGGTGAAAATAGCCTCTCAAGGCTGGGAAAACCATCCTGGACAAACTACTGTAATCCCTCAGCCTGCCTGGAATCTAATACAAGAAGGGGAAGTCAGGGACAAAGTTTCAGAGACTCTGGTTTCTTTCAAATGATCCAGTGCAGTAAGAGGAAATTCTTGTATTTCAAACTCTGGCTCTAGTAAGTTTAAGATACTTGTTCTCAATATGATATTCAAGTTCACTCTGGCTGTTTTTTAAAAAATTCTAGGATGAGGGGTGCCTGGGTGGCTATGATGGTTGAATGTCTGATTCTTGATTTTGGCTCAGGTCATGATCCCAAGGTCATGGGATTAAGCCCTGTGTCAGGCTCTGCACTGAGTGTGGAGCCTGCTTAAGATTCTGTCTTGTTCTGCCTCTGCCCCTCTCCCCTGCTCACATGCTCACCCTCTTTCTAAAATAAAATAAAGTAACATTAAAAAAATAAAGTAAAAAAAAAACACTCTGGGGTGATTCTGAGCAGGTCTATGAGAACTGGCCTAATGGGTTGGAGGCCAAAAAATCCCAGAACAACTTGACATTAACTCCTATTTTCAATGTTTTGGACATTCAAGCTGATGTTTATCAGATTGGGAGGTGCTCTGGGTGAGAGACTTCTCTAGCCAACAGGATCATGATGGGTTGGTGGTCCAGAAACATGTCTTCTCTGTGATCTGTGCAATCCTTGACCTATTTGGCTGCATTTTCTCTAAAGGACTTATTTCTTCTACAAGACCAAACTCTTAGCATCATGAACTTTCAGGCAGTATCTGGGTCTCACTTCATTTGCTCCTGGACCCATTAGGTTGAGCTAGTGGCTGAAGTTTCATATCAGAAGAGTCCATTGCTAAGGTTCAGACCAAGCAAGTATATCCCCTTGCTTCATATATGTTTGATTGTTCACTGTTATAGCTAAGGTCACCTTGTAACTTCTTTGGAAGAAGTACAGAAAGGTGTTGTCCTTTGTTATTAGTCTATAATGAATGAAAAAAATCTCCTTCATAACTTGGGAAGCTTATCTGGGTTTTCCAAACTTTTAGGGCCTGGCAGATATGAGTTGGCTTGTGACCAAAGTACATATTGGCCTCTAGATCAGGTGATCTATCCTGCTCATGCTGAGCCTTAACCTCATCTGGGCTGATCTTTCAAAAACAAGTCAGTCCAGCTGAGTTTTGTGTTTGTCAGGTGTGGCTGAAACCAACCATAGACCTTTCATTTTATTAAAGTGAAAAATGGATGGCACAATGGGACATTGAAGGAAGCCAGTTCCCAATGACTCAGAAATTACATGAACAAACTAGGGAAAAAGTGGTCATGTCATGAAAAGATGATATTTACATACTCCCTTTCAGTACATTTAGAGCCATCATCACTTGAATTCATTAACTATTCTGCTCAGAAATGACATTATTTAGTTATGGGTGATAGCAACACCCAGATTAGAGCTGAAATAATGCAGATATGAACTATTAAGTCACAGGGGAAAGAAAAATCAATTATTGGATTTTTTAAAATACTTTTTTAAAACACGTATTCATTTTGAGACAGAGAAAGAGCACGTGTGGGGGAGGGTGAGAGAGAGAAGGAGACACAGAATCTAAAGCAGATTCTAGGCTCTGAGCTGTCAGCACAGAGCCTGATGTGGGGCTTGAACCCATGAACCATGAGATCATGACCTGAGCTGGATTTGGATGCTTAACCAACTGAGCCACACAAGGGCCCCCAATTCTTGGGATTTAAAAAATATTCATAATGTGTTTTTCTTATCTGGCATATTTTCATCCCCTGATGACCATCAAGCACCTCTGTACATCTTCAGCAAAAACCTGCATCCCACCCCAGAAGCCATCCAGCCATTAATCCTATCAAAAACAGAATAGCCTATAGGCCACCTGGTACATATTATGTAAACAGTTTGCTTAGCTACATAGTATGTTCTGCAACCTGACAGAGATGCTAAATATGTTGTTGTGGTCTTCGTCAGAACTTGTCTGATTTGAGGACTCAGGTTGTAGAAGCTAAAAACAGTATTGTTCATTATGTATTAGGCAGATTATTTATTTATTTATTTACTTATTATTTATTTTGACAACAAAACAATAATTTATAATCATGTCTCAACAGAAATAATGAACACTGTCCAAACTACAAAACTGACCAAACATCTTCCTATCTTGGCTATTCTAAGTGACCACTACTTCTTTACCAATTTTAACTTTAGGCAAAATCCGGTCTTTCCTGATTTTATTTTAATTTTTATTTTATTTTATTTTATTTTATTTTATTTTATTTTATTTTATTTTATTTTATTTTATTATTTTTTTGTTTGTTTTCTAATATACGAAATTTATTGTCAAATTGGTTTCCATACAACACCCAGTGCTCATCCCAAAAGGTGCCCTCCTCAATACCCATCACCCACCCTCCCCTCACTCCCACTCCCCATCAACCCTCAGTTTGTTCTCAGTTTTTAACAGTCTCTTATGCTTTGGCTCTCTCCCACTCTAACCTCTTTTTTTTTGTTTTTTCCTTCCCCTCCTCCATGAGTTTCTGTTAACTTTCTCAGGATCCACATAAGAGTGAAACCATATGGTATCTGTCTTTCTCTGTATGGCTTATTTCACTTAGCATCACACTCTCCAGTTCCATCCATGTTGCTACAAAGGGCCATATTTCGTTCTTTCTCATTGCCATGTAGTACTCCATTGTGTATATAAACCACAATTTCTTTATCCATTCATCAGTGGATGGACATTTAGGCTCTTTCCATAATTTGGCTATTGTTGAGAGTGCTGCTATAAACATTGGGATACAAGTGCACCTATGCATCAGTACTCCTGTATCCCTTGGGTAAATTCCTAGCAGTGCTATTGCTGGGTCATAGGGTAGGTCTATTCTTAATTTTCTGAGGAACCTCCACACTGCTTTCCAGAGTGGCTGCACCACTTTGCATTCCCACCAACAGTGCAAGAGGGTTCCCGTTTCTCCACATCCTCTCCAGCATCTATAGTCTCCTGATTTGTTCATTTTGGCCACTCTGACTGGCGTGAGGTAATATCTGAGTATGGTTTTGATTTGTATTTCCCTGATGAGGAGTGACGTTGAGCATCTTTTCATGTGCCTGTTGGCCATCCGGATGTCCTCTTTAGAGAAGTGTCTATTGGGGCGCCTGGGTGGCGCAGTCGGTTAAGCGTCCAACTTCAGCCAGGTCACGATCTCACGGTCCGTGAGTTCAAACCCCGCGTCGGGCTCTGGGCTGATGTCTCAGAGCCTGGAGCCTGTTTCCGATTCTGTGTCTCCCTCTCTCTCTGCCCCTTGCCCGTTCATGCTCTGTCTCTCTCTGACCCAAAAATAAATAAACGGTGAGAAGTGTCTATTAATGTTTTGTGCCCATTTCTTCACTGGGTTATTTGTTTTTCATGTGTGGACTTTGGTGAGCTCTTTATAGATTTTGGATCCTAGCCCTTTGTCCAATATGTCATTTGCAAAGATCTTTTCCCATTCCGTTGGTTCCCTTTTAGTTTTGTTGGTTGTTTCCTTTGCTGTGCAGAAGCTTTTTATCTTCATAAGGTCCCAGTAATTCATTTTTGCTTTTAATTCCCTTGCCTTTGGGGATGTGTCAAGTAAGAAATTGCTATGGCTGAGGTCAGAGAGGTCTTTTCCTGTTTTCCCCTCTAGGGTTTTGATGATTTCCTGTCTCACATTCAGGTCCTTTATCCATTTTGAGTTTATTTTTGTGAATGGTGTGAGAAAGTGGTCTAGTTTCAACCTTCTGCATGTTGCTGTCCAGTTCTCCCAGCACCATTCGTTAAAGAGACTGTCATTTTCCATTGGATATTCTTTCTTGGTTTGTCAAAGATGAGTTGGCCATACGTTTGTGGGTCTAGTTCTGGGGTTTCTATTCTATTCCATTGGTCTATGTGTCTGTTTTTCTGCCAATACCATGCTGTCTTGATGATGACAGCTTTGTAGTAGAGGCTAAAGTCTGGGTTGTGATGCCTCCTGCTTTGGTCTTCCTCTTCAAAATTACTTTGGCTATCCGGGCCCTTCTCTGGTTCCATATGAATTTTAGGATTGCTTGTTCTAGCTTTGAGAAGAATGCTGGTGCAATTTTGATTGGGATTGCATTGAATGTGTAGATAGCTTTGGGTAGTATTGACATTTTAACAATATTTATTCTTCCAATCCATGAGCACGGAATGTTTTTCCATTTCTTTATATCTTCTTCAATTTCCTTCATAAGCTTTCTATAGTTTTCAAGATACAGATCTTGTACATCTTTGGTTAGATTGATTCCTAGGTATTTTATGCTTCTTGGTGCAATTGTGAATGGGATCAGTTTCTTTATTTGTCTTTCTGTTGCTTCATTATTAGTGTATAAGAATGCAACTGATTTCTGTACATTGATTTTCTATCCTGCCACTTTGCTGAATTCATGTATAGTTCTAGCAGACTTTTGGTGGTGTCTATCGAATTTTCCATGTATAATATCATGTCATCTGAAAAAAGTGAACGCTTAACTTCATCTTTGCCAATTTTGATGCCTTTGATTTCCTTTTGTTGTCTGATTGCTGATGCTAGCACTTCCAACACTATGTTAAACACCAGTGGTGAGAGTGCATATCCCTGTCGTGTTCCTGATCTCAGGGAAAAAGCTCTCAGTTTTTCCCCATTGAGGATAATGTTAGCTGTGGGCTTTTCATAAATGGCTTTTATGATGTTTAAGTATGTTCCTTCAATCCTGACTTTCTTGAGGGTTTTTACTAAGAAAGGATGCTGAATTTTGTCAAAGGCCTTTTCTGCATCGATTGACAGGATCATATGGTTCTTATCTTTTCTTTTATTAATGTGATGTATCATATTGATTGATTTGCGAATGTTGAACCAGCCCTGCATCCCAGGAATGAATCCCACTTGATCGTGGTGAATAATTCTTTTTATATTCTGTTGAATTTGATTTGCTAGTATCTTATTGAGAATTTTGGCATCCATATTCATCAGGGATATTGGCCTGTAGTTCTCTTTTTTTTACTGGGTCTCTCTCTGGTTTAGGAATCAAAGTAATACTGGCTTCATAGAATGGATCTGGAAGTTTTCCTTCCCTTTCTATTTTTTGGAATTCTTGAGAAGGATAGGTATTATCTCTGGTTTAAACGTCAGGTAGAACTCCCCTGGGAAGCCATCTGTTCCTGGACTCTTACTTGTTGGGAGATTCTTGATAACTGATTCAGTTTCTTCGCTGGTTATGGGTCTGTTCAAGCTTTCTATTTCCTCCTGTTTGAGTTTTGGAAGTGTGTGGGTGTTTAGGAATTTGTCCATTTCTTCCAGGTTGTCCAGTTGTTGGCATATAGTTTTTCATAGTATTCCCTGATAATTGCTTGTATTTCTGAGGGAATGGTTGTAATAATTCCATTTTCATTCATGATTTTATCTATTTGGGTCATCTCCCTTTTCTTTTTGAGAAGCCTGGCTAGAGGTTTGTCAATTTTCTTTATTTTTTCAAAAAACTAACTCTTGGTTTCATTGATCTGCTCTACAGTTTTTTTTTTTAGATTATATATTGTTTATTTCTGCTCTAATCCTTATTATTTCTCTTTTTCTGGTGGGTTTGGGGTGTCTTTGCTGTTCTGCTTCTATTTCGTTTAGGTGTGCTGTTAGATTTTGTATTTGGGATTTTTCTTGTTTCTTGAGATAGGCCTGAATGCAATGTATTTTCCTCTCAGGACTGCCTTCGCTGCATCCCAAAGCGTTTGGATTGCTGTATTTTCATTTTCGTTTGTTTCCATATATTTTTTAATGTCTTCTCTAATTGCCTGGTTGACCCATTCATTCTTTAGTAGGGTGTTCTTTAACCTCCATGCTTTTGGAGGTTTTCCAGGCTTTTTCCTATGGTTGATTTCAAGCTTTATAGCATTGTGGTCTGAAAGTATGCATGGTATGATCTCAATTCTTGTATACTTATGAAGAAGGGCTGTTATGTGAGCCAGTATGTGATCTATCTTGGAGAAAGTTCCATGTGCACTCGAGAAGAAAGTATATTCTATTGCTTTGGGATGGGGAGTTCTAAATGTATCTGTCAAGTCTTTCTGATCCAATGTATCATTCAGGGCCCTTGTTTCTTTATTGACCTGGTGTCTAGATGATGTATCCATTTCTTTAAGTGGGGTGTTAAAGTCTCCTGCAATTACCACATTCTTATGAATAAGGTTGCTTATGTTTGTGAGTAATTGTTGTATATATTTGGGGGCTTCTGTATTCGGTGCATAGACATTTATAATTGTTAGCTCTTCCTGATGGATAGACACTGTAATTATTATATAATGCCCTTATTCATCTCTTGTTACAGCCTTTAATTTAAAGTCTAGTTTGTCTGATATAAGTATGGCTACCCCAGCTTTCTTTTGACTTCCAGTAGCATGATAAATAGTTCTTCATCCCCTCACTTTCAATCTGAAGGTGTCCTCAGGTCTAAAATGAGTCTCTTGTAGACAGCAAATAGATAGTTCTTGTTTTTTTTATCCATTCTGATACCCTATGTCTTTTGGTTTGTGCATTTAGTCCATTTTAATTCAGTGTTATTATAGAAAGATATGAGTTTAGAGTCATTGTTATGTCTGTAGGTTTCATGCTTGTAGCAATGTCTCTGGTACTTTGTCTCACAGGATCCTCCTTAGGATCTCTTCTAGGACTGGTTTAGTGGTGATGAATTCCTTCAGTTTTTGTTTGTTTGGGAAGACCTTTATCTCTCCTTCTATTCTAAATGACAGATTTGCTGGATAAAGGATTTTCGGCTGCATATTTTTTCTGTTCATCACATTGAAGATTTCCTGCCATTCCTTTCTGTTCTGCCAAGTTTCAGTAGATAGATATGTCACGAGTCTTATCAGTCTCCTTGTATATGTTAGAGCACGTTTATCCCTAGCTGTTTTCAGAATTTTCTCTTTATCCTTGTATTTTGCCAGTTTCACTATGATATGTCGTGCAGAAGATCGATTCAAGTTACGTCTGAAGGGAGTTCTCTGTGCCTCTTGGATTTCAATGCCTTTTTCCTTCCCCACTTCAGGGAAGTTCTCAGCTATTATTTCTTCAAGTACCCCTTCAGCACCTTTCCCTCTCTCTTCTTCCTCTGGAATACCAATTATGCGTATATTATTTCTTTTTAGTGTATCACTTAGTTCTCTAATTTTCCCCTCATAATCCTGTATTTTTTTATCTCTCTTTTTCTCAGCTTCCTCTTTTTCCATAACTTTATCTTCTAGTTCACCTATTCTCTCCTCTGCCTCTTCAATCCGAGCTGTGGTTTTCTCCATTTTATTTTGCAGCTCATTGATCACATTTTTTTAGCTCCTCCTGGCTGTTCCTTAGTCCCTTGATCTCTGTAGCAATAGAGTCTCTGCTGCCCTGTATACTGTTTTCAAGCCCAGCGATTAATTTTATGACTATTATTCTAAATTCACTTTCTGTTATATTTTTTAAATCCTTTTTGATCAATTCATTAGCTGTCATTATTTCCTGGAGATTATTTTGAGGGAATTCTTCTGTTTCGTCATTTTGGATAGTCCCTGGAGTGGTGGGGAACTGCGGGGCACTTCCCCTGTGCTGTCTTGAATAACTTGCATTGGTGGGCGGGACTGCACTCAGACCTGATATCTGCCCCCAGCCCACCTCTGGGGCCACAGTCAGAATGGTATGTACCTTCTCTTCCTGTCTCCTAGGGGTGGGGTTCACTGCGGGGTGGCGAGGCCAGTCTGGGTACTTGCACACTGCCAGGCTTGTGGTGCTGGGGATCTGGCATATTAGCTGGGGTGGGTAGGCAACGTGCACAGGGGTAGGAGGGGCAGGCTCAGCTTGCTTTTCCTTCGGTGATCCGCTTTGGGAGGGGCCCTGTGGCACCAGGAATGAGTCAGACCTGCTGGAGGGATGGATCCGCAGAAGCATAGCCTTGGGTGTTGGCGCGGTTCAAGCATGTTCCCTGACAGGAACTGGTTCCCTTGAGATTTTGGCTGGGGGATGGGTGAAGGAGATGGCACTGGTGAGCGCCTTTGTTTCCCACCAAGCTGAGCTCTGTTGTCTGAGGCTCAACAACTCTCCCTCCCGTTGTCCTCCAGCCCTCCTGCTCTCTCAGCAGAGCTGTTAGCTTATATCCTTCTAGATGTTAATTCCCACTTGCTGTCAGAACACACTCCTTCTGGCCCCTCCGCTTTTGCAAGCCAGACTCAGGGGCTCTGCTTTGCTGGAGGGCTGCCCCTCCCCCCTGGCTCCCTCCCGCCAGTCCGTGTAGCACGCACTGCCTCTCCACCCTTCCTACCCTCTTCTGTGGGCCTCTCATCTACACTTGGCTCTGGAGAATCTGTTCTGCTAGTCTTCTGGTGGTTTTCTGGGTTATTTAGGCAGGTGTAGGTGGAATCTAAGTGATCAGCAGGACGCGGTGAGCCCAGCGTCTTCCCACGCTGCCATCTTCCTCCAACCTAAGCAGATTTTTTAGATCTACTGTTCACACGTGTGTACTCTGGTGGTTTGGAGACTAGCACAACTTGAATAAATCCATATTGCCTTATTTCCTTCTCATCCTACTTAGAAATTAGTGAAAGGGGCAAGAGGAGAAAGGATATAAATTGGAGTCATCGGGTGAGGAATTGAGGAACAGGCAGGCCAACATCACACAGCTAGGAAGAGGCAGCCTAGCTCCAGTGTTCCTATACTTAACCGTGGCTAAGGCTTTTGATGAATCAGAAGCATGGAGTTAGGACTGCATCTGCCTGCAAGGGGATAAATTTGGCTAGAGTGGAAGGCCCCTGCCAGGATCAAGATAAGGGTTGGATCTATAGGTGAGGGCTTGATTAAGGAGAGCTTTGAAAGTTTGACTGTAGGGAGTTATTAAGTCTTTGTGAGCATGGATAGTGGCCCAATCAAACAAGTTTTAAGAAATGCATTATTAATGAGTAGGTTAAGCAGAGAGAGAGACCTGTGGGCAGCAGGAAGGCCAATTGAGAGGCAACTTGAGGTTATAAGGGCCATACCTAGGATGGGCCATTGGAAATGAAGATACAGGGTCATATCTGACAGACAGACACGTTGAAAAAAACAACAGCACGCCAAGAAGATGAATTAGAAATGGGAAAAATTAGGAAGGGTGGGAATGGGGGCATATGATAAGTTTCACATATGTTTTATTGGCAGTGTAGCAGGCCATCCCGTGAAATCTAGAGTAGGAAGTTGGAAATATGGGACTGGAGGTGCGAGAGCTGATGTCATGAGAAAGATGATTTCTCTGACTTTTGAATGTGGTAGTCAAGGGTCCAAAGTGGAAAGCTCATTCCTCAGTTTTCCCAGCCAGTTCGACTAGCTTGGGTCAACAGCAATGCCTGAATGAGTTATATTCAGCTCCAGTTTCTCATTTTCCTGAGTAGTAAAATCATCCTATCAAACACAAAGGATAGTGAGAAAGAATACATTGTAATAATGAAATTTCTGTCCTTTGAGATGCTGAAATGTTAGCCTCAATAGAAAGCCAGAGCTGGAAGTGACTTAAGAGATTGTCTGTCTGGTTCAAGTCTGTAACTTTACTGATAAAGAGACGGAGACAGGTAAAGTAATTAGGTTCATTCAAGAAGTTACTGGCAGAGCTTCATTCAATGGCCAGTCTTTGCTTTATGCAATGATGCCTCCTAGCTGTTGTTGAAACAGCCTGGGTCATGCCTTTCCAGAAGTGGGGAAGACAGGTGTCCTTAAACACTTTGGGCAAGATAGACAGAATCTGTTTACAAGGCTGTATTTAAAAAAAGACTACTCAGGAGAGAGAATAAAATCCCAGCCTATTTTATATGTACTTAAAAGGAATGAAGGAGAGGATTTTGCTCTTGTCAATGCCTAGTTGTTGAAGGAGGGGACCTTCTGAAAGGTTGGGGGCAGGCACCAACCGAGAAAAACTTATAGAGACAAAGATGCCTCATGTCCCTTCTTATTGTCCCGTGAAGCTTCTCAGAAGGCAGGCCCGGGTCAGCTACCTTCATGGCAATTGACACATTTGCTATTCTGCACAACACATTTTTATTTTTTAACATTTTCCCCTTCTGCTTCTTGCTATTAAAACTCTAATATTTCTGACAGTAACCCTGGATAATTATATAACTATTTACAGGTGGTACTGTTCAGCTAGAGGGAAAGAGCAAGAAAATGAAGACAAGTGTTATGGCTCTGGATAACTAGGATCCCAGGGATTTTTTTACGTTGGCAAGACCTGGCATTGGGAATACTCCTTACATGGCCCAAAATATCCTTTCTCAGACATACCAACCACTGAAGGAGATCTTGTGGACAGGCAGGGAGCCCAATGTACAGGATGACATGGGGATCCCTGAGGAGAATGAAATAACTGGAGAGGCAAGGGTGAAGCCTATACTATGATGGTCCTTCAGGGTGGTGGTTCACCAAGTGTGTCTGTAAACCAGCAGCATAGGCATCACATGGGAACTTTTTTGAAATGCAAATTCTCAAGTCTTACTTAAGACCAACTGAATCAGAGAGTCAGGCTTGGGGGCCTAGTAGTCTGTGTTTTAATAAACCCTCCAGAGGGTTGAGAATTACTACTCTAGGTCATTCACAGGGTGGGCTGGTATTCCTGGAAGGAGAAACCAGCTGGGAGCCTTCTATCTGCCTTCTTGTGGGGGAATGGCAAAAGCAAAGTTGTAGAGTAAGGCCAGCTAATAATTCAAATCTGCTCTACCAATTAATAACTGGGTGACTGTGGGCTACTTGCTTAGTGTCACAGATTATCTTCAGTAAAAATGGGGATGTTAATGTTTACCTTGGTGAGTTATAAAGATTAAGATCACAAAGTCCCTTGCCCAATGCCTCACATGTGTTTTCAACGAATATAGATTTTTCTTACTCCCTATTTTTTAAATATTTTTCAATGTTTATTTATTTTTTGGACAGAGAAAAAGCATGAGCAGGGGAGGGGCAGAGAGAGAAGGAGACAGAATCTGAAACAAGCTCCAGGCTCTGAGCTGTCAGCACAGAGCCTGACGCGGGGCTCGAACTCATGAACTGTGAGATCATGACCTGAGCAGAAGTTGGACACTTAACCAACTGAGCTACCCAGGCACCCCATTCTTACTCCCTATTTTACTTTCTTCATCACTTTTTCCCTGCCTTATTCCCTTCCCTCTGAAAGGGCCCACTGGCCACTCCAAGTTAACTGTAGACACATGCTTCAATTTTGACCAGAGACCAGGCTTAGAAGTCAAACTCTTAGAGGTCAATTCCTGTAGGGTGTTGTGGTCATATTTCTAGGTTAAAGGTCAGAAAAAATGGGTATGATAACAAATGTATCTACTTATAGTATCAATGGAAAAGAATATTTGATAATTAGGATTATCCTGGAAAATCTAGACAAAAATAAATAGGATCTCATTCCTTTTTTAAGAATGATATTATGACTCTTCCTCCTCCCCATCTTCTCATTCATGCCCAAAAGTGTCTTTGGTGTTGGGGTACAGAGCACTGTGTGTCCCACTCACTGGCAAGTCTGAGCAAGAGCCAACCTATATTTGTTTCTCTACCTGAAATATTCTGGGGATTAGGAATTATTTTGTTAGAAGTCACATCAGCACTGTCCTAAGGCCAAGAGCTATTTGGGTACCTTGTTGGAGTAACCCAGTAAGTACCATCTCCTGACTTTATGTTGGACTTGCAAGATAAATGGGTGGGGACAATTAGGAAATTAAGGTTTTTGGAGGGGGACGGGGTATAAACCAGTTTAAGATGTAAAAAATTTAACAGCTGATATAGCTACTCCCAAATGGCCATTTCTTGGCTTTCTTCATTTTATAGCTCTGTACCATTTGATAATTTTATCAGCTCCTGCTACTTAAAACTCTTGGCCTTGGCTTTTGCAAGATTACACTCCTTGGTATCCTCATTAGGTACTGAAAGCTTCATTTGTTTCTCTGGCTCTTCTTCTCTTCCGCACCTCCCATTGTTGCTGTTTCCTGAGGTTTCTGATCTTCTTTCTTAACACTTTCTTCCAGGGAAAACTTCATTGGTTTCCACAATTTCTGAGCCATTGACTCCAAAACCTATATAACTATCTCTCCTGATATCTCTTGAACTTGAAATCTACCTGCATATCTTGCTGGCCCCCCATATTCAACACATTGGAGAGAAAATTTGTCATCTTTTTCCCCCTCCCAAACCAGCATTTCCTCATGTAACTCTCATGACACTTTGACTTGAAACACCACCCCCACCCCTAAATCTACTTTGATTTCTTCCTTTTCCTCAAACTAGATTTAAGAGCCTTCAAACAGGACTCCATCCTACCTTTCCAGCTGTCCTTCCCCAACTCCCCCAACCCCCTCTTCCCAGCCCTCTCCAAATTCCACTACCTGTTTGCCATCAAATTCCCCATAGTTTTTACCTCTGAGACTTTATGTAGTCTCATTCCTAATTCCTCTGCCTCAAATGCCTTTCCTGATCCCTCTTCAATATGTTACAATCCTACACATTCTTTAAGGCCTATTTTCAAGGTCCCACAAAATTACTTTAGAGCCTAACATCCACATATGTTCCTCCCTTCTTCTGAAGTCTTGTACTAGGCCAACATGTACCAAATACTCTAGTAGGCACTGTACATACAGTACTCAGTTTGTCCTCTCTACTACCCTGCCTGTGAGGCAGATATTATTATCCCCATTTTATATATGAAGAAATTGATTACAAAAGTTGTATATCTTGAAACTGTTCTCCTTGGCTTTTGTGATATTGTGCTCCTTGGTATCCTAATTACATGCTGAAAGTTCCATTTTGGTTTGTTTCTCTGACTCTTCTATTCCTCATCTCCCATAGTTAAAAACTACGGGGAATTTGATGGCAAACAGGTAGTACAATTTGGAAAGGGTTTTTAAGAGGGGGTAGGAGAGTAGGAGAAGGACATCTAGAAAGGTAGGATGGAGTACTGTTTGAAGGATCTTAAATCTAGTTTGAAGAAAAGGAAGAAGTCAAAGTTGATTTGGGGGTGGGGGTGGTGTTTCAAGTTTAGAAAGTCACTGACACTTTCTGAAGTAGGAAAGCCCAGATTTGAAGCTAGGTTTGCTTGCCCTTAACCATTTTGCATACTGCTTGAAGGGCATTCAGTGTTGGTGCCTGAAGGGCCTTTGATCTTCATGTAAGGACTAGGCATGAATCACAATAAGAAGATAATGGTGGAGGCTCACTGAATGAGTGTTGTATGGAAAATGGGTGAGCAAAGTGCATATTTATAAAAGAAATGTAGCAATTTAAGTCAATCCTGTACACAAAAGGAGGATTTGAAACCAATTTCCAGCCCAAATTTAGTTCATTTTTAAAACAACTCAGAGGATAGGGGAGTAGCGTCCCCTTATACCTGCTTATATTTGTGACTGGAAAGCACAGGAGCCCCATACAGCTACCAACCCCTTCTGGATTATTCTTCCTCTCATGTCTGCACACATATCCATCAACTCTTGGTTCAGTATGTTGTAATTCATGAAGCAGGTGGGGATATAGAATTATAAATTTTTAACAGTATAACCAACCCATCCAATAGCACGATACCTTATAAGAGCAGACACTGGAGCCAAATTGTAGCTGCATTTGAATTATGTCTTCAATACTTATCAGCTGTATAAATTTAGGAAAGTCACTTAACCTCTCTGAACTTCAGTTTCCTCACCTGTAAGATAGGAATAATAATAGTATTTCCTCATAGGGATGCTGTGAAGCTTCAATGAATTAATGTGTGTAAAGTACTTAGAATAGTGCCTAACATATAGCAAGTACTCTATATTATCTAATATTATCATCATCATCGTCATCATCACTATCATTATCATCACACCTTTAGCAAGTAGTAGAGCAAGGTCTTAAATCCAGGTGTTCTTTTCTACCTTCTCTATGGTGTTACTTTGGGAAACAAATGGTCTAGGAGGCTGGCCATCTGCTGACTGTAGGCAAATTACTCCTGTTGTATTATACCTGATCTATAAAATGAGGGCTCAACATTGATGATCTTTGAAATGGTTTCCAGTTCTGACTGCCTTTGATTCCAAGTAGGCCCTGACAACAGACTTACAGTTTGTTTATGGACCCTGGATCCTATATTGACCTTGTACAGAGTATAGCTGGGATCTCTGATCTGAGGGCCTAGGCAGGTCAGCTGGACTAATTGGGGACAAGAGTGAGCCAACTGCTGCTGGGAAGAGCCAAGCATAAGGTTGGAAAGATGACTGTAGAAAGAATACAGGCAGTGGAATTAGCCAGACCTGGGCCTAGGGTACCTAAGACAGCATCATAGTGTCCTGAGCAAAGGATTGGTAATTGATGCCAAGATACTCTTGACCTTTGGTAAAAAGCCAAGGATATAGCCTTAAGCTACAAGTCTTCATGCTGTGATTTGGGGCTGTATGTGCTTATTGAGCCCTAGCAACACCCAGTTGGAAACCATCTTTGGCAGGAGAGGGGAAATTTCTTTATGAAGATTTATTCTATTGAGGCAAGTGACCAGCAATTCTTCTCCACTGAGGTCAGAACAAGAAGAAATTGACTTTCAGTGCAATTGGAAGAAAACAGGTTCAACATAAAAATAAATCTTCTCATAGGAAGGGGAACTAGTCACTTAAAGGTAGCTGTCCATATCTCCTTCTTTTGGATTCTTTAAGAATATGAGTTATATGGTTTGAGATATTATGGATGGAATTTTATGAGTTCAGTATAGCTAATGAGTAGACATTGGTAGTATGGTATGATGGGCATTAGAGCATATGCAGTCAGAAGGCCAGGCTCCATTATTATCAACTTGTATGATTGACCAAAGCACAGGTTACCTATCAAAGCCTCAGTTTCCTTATCTTTAAAATATGGGTAATAGTGACACCTTGCTCATTCAGTGAGGATCAAGTGATACAGTAGATGTGAAAATACATTGTAAACTGTAAAGCATGAAACACTTGAAAGGTAGTGTTATAAAAAGTCCTACTGGAAATCTCTCTTGCATCCATGATCAGGAGCCCCCCATGCTGTACCTGACCAACAGAATGCCTTGCCTAAGTCAAAAGATCAGTTATTGGATATGTTTTCATGTGTATGCAATGTGTTATGTGCTAATTTCATGACCATGGGGTTATTCTCTAGTTGGCATATTGAAAGACAGACCTATGTGAGAGGATGCATATTCTATATTCTGTCTCTGTTGTTTTTGAACCGTTTTGTCTTTGGGTTTGTGGAGCCACAATTGCCTTAGAGAATCAGCCCTTCCTCAAAACAGATTGATGGAAAAGTTAACATATAGAGAACATGTTCAGAAATTTAGTGCTAGAGAGAGAATTCTTGAATCCCTTGCCTTGACAGGCCATATGTTCTCTATTCTAGAATCTGTTTCTCCAAATGCCAGGAAGATTGATGGCCCATATAGGCTGTAAACAGCTGGGTAAAAAGGATAACAAACAACATAGGGGTCTGGATGGCAGCCAGAGAGAGGCAGACTCTTTTCTCACCCCCATCATCATCACTGTGCTTAGATGAGTGTTGTGAATGTGTGTGTGTGGGGGGGGTGTGGAACTGGGATAGATGTCTTCCTGTTACTGTGTGGATCACAGTCCTACTGGTCATATACTTTAATGACCAGGGTTAAGGTCTTTGCACAGCCCCTGTCTTGCTGCGTGATCCTAAGTTCATTCCTTAGCTTCCTTGTGACTCAGTTTTGCCATCTGTCAAATGCAGGATTCAACCTAGACCCCCTACGTATCTCATAGGGTGGTGGTACAAATCACTGAGTGAATTTATGCCAAGGTTGAGTTTTATGGAAGCAAGGCATCACAGAAAGCCATATTCTTTCACACCCATGACCTCTCTGGATGGCATCATGTGTGGGTGAGACCAGGAGGCTGCAGGACTGGAGTCCATTGTGTGTGAGGAATGCCATGATTTGTAACCCCTTGGGAGTGGGTTATAGTGGTGTTAAATAATGTACCACCAACTCTCAATTAGTCAGTTCCAAGAAGGAGGAGGAAACAGGGAGGAACACAGAGAATCTAGAACAAATATGTTTGAGCTTCATTTTAGCCTTTGATTTTAACCTCTTCACCCATTCCAGACCCAGGGCTGCCTTTAAGCACTAAGAGAAGATGCATTGGAACTTTCTTTCTTTTCTGGGGAAGGATCTAATGAGTAGGGATAAAAGCATAAGGCTTATGTAGTTCATATTCACATTCTGGGTCATTCCATCCACTGGCTAATGGAAAGTTGACAAGTATTGTTTGTCTTGTGGTCCAGTGGAGCTTGTGCTTCCCAGTGCCATCTCCCTCTCCCCAACCCTTCACCACTAGTATGTCAGTTTTTCCATAACTAGTAGAGTTCTGTGGGTGGGGTAAAGGGCAAGTAAGGTAGCCAGCTGTGTGGACTGAACACATTCTCATTTTGTCTCCTAAGCTGATCACTGGAGATTCCATCGTTAGTGCTGAGGCAGTATGGGATCACGTCACCATGGCCAACCGGGAGTTGGCATTTAAAGCTGGCGACGTCATCAAAGTCTTGGATGCTTCCAACAAGGATTGGTGGTGGGGCCAGATCGACGATGAGGAGGGATGGTTTCCTGCCAGCTTTGTGAGGGTGAGTGTCAGTCAGCCTTCACTCCCCTCTCCTGTCTCCTTGGCTACCTGCCCCTGGCTCCCCCTTCACCAGCCTCTTTTCTCCTGTTCATTTCTCTCCTGGTGGCTCCTCTCACAATTTTTCCTTTTTTTTTTTTTTTTTTTTTTTTTTTTTTTTTTTAACCGAGGACTTGAGCCTCCTTTAATCTTTTCCCTTCTAATTTTAAGTCTTTTCTTTTTATCCCTTATTTATTTTAACAATTCCCATATTCTGCCTCCTGCCTCCTGTCTCCTAAGTACGGTGGCTTTGTACAAATCACTTCCCTTTTGGCCTTGATGGTTTTTGAAGACTCTTAACTTTATATTGTTGTGAACTTTTGCCTTTCTTATATCTCTTCTTTTCTGATTTCATTATTTTCCTTGTCTCCCCTTTTCTTTCATTTTATAGATCTCTCCCTTCCTTCCTCCTCCCCTTCTCACTCCTCTCTGCCTTCTTTACCTTCTTTCTTTTATTTAGGAAAGCGTGAACACGCCTGTGTGTTGTCTTCAGCTATTAATGTAAGAGTGTGGGCTCTCTACCCTCTCAGAGGCTAGAGTTTACTGATTGCATATCTTACTTTGAGTGAGGTGACTGGGATTTAAGATGTGTTCAGGGTGGGAAGCAGTCACCTTGACGGGGCTTTTAAGGTCTTGGCCCTTTTGACATTGTGCCATGAAGAACCTGACCCTTAATAGAAGGGGCTCTTGAGAAAGGTTTCCTTAGCAGTTTCTGCTTCCTCAGGGTTATCAATTAGCAGAATGCTATGGGGAAGAGCACTGGCCTGATGTCTCAGCTTTTGGCCTTCCTTAGAGTTATGAGCTAGAATATGTTTTTGTTTTTTTGTTGGTAATTGTGGGCTCTGGTTCCCCCAACCCCCATCCACAAAATGGTGTTGACAGTTCTTTCATGCCAGTAGAGATCACAGTGAAATGACTTTGTGGCAGTACAAATACGAAAGCTACGTTAGGATGTCTTATGATCATCCCTACCACAGCCTATCACATTTTGTTAGTTTCTTCTGTAAGATACCTGATGCCAAACAAAATATCAGAGTGGCTTGGGCTCCTGGAAGACGAAGGGCATCAGGATTATCATGACATTGTGACATGAGGGAAGGAGCAGGGCATTTGGAGTCAGATAACCCACAATGCAATTTCAGCTTTACTACCTCCCAACTCCATGGCTTTTGGAAAGACTTCAGTTCCCTGAACCTTGATTTCCTCATCTGAAAAATAAGGATAACAGAATTTTATGAGGATTAAATGAGATCACATAAAGGTCTAAAGTGTTTAGCACAGTGCTTGGCACATGGTGGGTAACTGGCAAATGGTAACTTGATTTATCACCAGTATTATCCTCCTCATTATCACCCCACCACGTTATTAGCTCCAAAAGGTCTATGTATCAAGGCTGGCCTTAGTGGTTAAAAAAGGCCTCCTTTCTTGGAGGACTTTAAACCTAGGAAACACTGTTATCTGGTTGGAATTATTTAGGTGAGGTCAGTACTCAGAAGCGGAGAGGTAGACAAAATGATCTTTCATCCTCTTCTGTCCTGAAAATCTCCTAATGAAATATCCAATCCTTTTTCCTCTATGTGTGTGGCATCTTCCATCAGTCTTCAAGTGTCATCTCTGTTCCAGCTTAGCCTTGCTGCTTGATGAATTGGTCCCAGGGGTAATCAGAAAGAAAACATCAGTAACCATGGGTCTTTAGGATTAGTGTGTGGTCCTGTAAAGAAACAGCTTGTGTGTCTTGTGCTGACAGACCCTTCTTTAAATGAAGGAGTAAACTGTACCCCAGTGTTACCCCAATTCAAATGTATTTGACTTTCTGTGAAATGTCATTTTTATAATAAACAGTAAATAAAGGGATGGGGCAGAGTGATTCAGGGAGGCAAATGGCAGAGCCAAGCTTTAGCATATCAGTGAACTGGCATTTATGCTTCTGCTTCCAAGACCAGGAGAAGCACACATTCCCAGCAGCTGAAGCTTACCTTTGAGAAGACCACTGACTGGTTCAGGCATGCATGACAGAGTCTAGCCTAGGGTTTTCTGCCCTGGCTTCATGATGAAATAAATCACATGGGTGAAAAAAAAAACCATCAAAATGTTTTGTTTTTTTTTTTTAAACATCAAAACTCAGGCTCTAGACTAGTTAAATCAGAATCTTTGATGTTGAGAACCACTGCTCTATACCAGAATAGTGTTGTATGTAACTGATGAATCACTAAATTCTACTTCTGAAACTAATATTATATTGTATGTTAACTAAAATTTAATAAATAAAAAAAGAAATATAATGTTAGCCACAAATGTGAGCCACATGAATCACAAATTCAAGCCACAAATATAATTAAATTTTTCTACTAGCCACAGTAAAAAAAGTAAAAAAAAAATACAAAAATACAGGTGAAATTAATTTTAATATATTATCTTAACCCAATGTATCCAAAATATTATCATATAATATATATTATCACTATGAAAATTGTTAATAATATATTTTTCTACTGAAATTTGGTGTGTATTCTATGATGGCAGTATATCTTCATTTACATTAGTCACATTTCAGGTGTTCATTAGCCACATGTGGCTAGTTGCTACTGTATTAGCACAAGTCTAGACTGAGGACTGTGATAACAGACTAGGGCCATTAATGACAGGGTAAAAGTCATAATTTAGAGGTCCAGTGTTCTATCTACTATACTAATATTTATTCTTTGAGAAATTAAGATCGCATTACATGTTGCCTCAGATTGTATCCAGAATGAGCATTTGATCATTGTGAACCTTTTTGTTTTAATAATAGTTGAATTTTTCACACCTCTACATGGGAGTACATGGAACCCTAGGGGCCAGCTGTTGTGGTGTTATAAGTAAAAAGAAAGGGGGTCAGGCTGTTTCATGAATGATATGAATGATATGAATATTTTTGTGGTGTTACCAGTAAAAGGAAAGGGGGTCAGGCTGTTGCATGAATGTCATGAATATTATCTCTTTCAATTCTCCTTTATGACAATTTATGTTTAGGTTTACATTTCTGGTGGGATTTTGTGATACTCAAGGGATTGAATGATGGAGGTTGTATAGACTCTTATCTAGTAGATATTTTCTAGTAGTAGATATTTTAAAATAAAATTGCTGTCTCCATTATTCTACATTGATTTTGGTTGAGGTTAGAATGGTATTATGGAAATGGTACTAGCTATATTAAGAAATGATAGACCTGAGTCCTAGTCATGGATCTCTCAACCATTTGGTATATGATCATGGGCTTTTATTTTCTCCTTTATTTCTGAAGCACCTTCTAGAATTTATTCAAGCTCTGACATGTATAGGTAAGACATAGAAGGAAATCACATTGAACTATTGAATCTTTATTAGTGCTGATGTAGTTGGTACATACATGGGTAACTTTCTGGGATACTGCACCTTCATGTTATAGGACAGTGACCTGCTTTATCCAGACTCACCTTGACCTGAGATTCAGTAATTCCTTGAAAACATCATCCCTAGGTTGCTTGGCATATAACATGAAAGTATATTAGGAGGGAAAAACCTTTCCACTGAACTCCATACCAACTGGACACCTTTGTGGATCACTGAACCAACTTGGTCACTGATGTAGTGGGGCATCCCCATTCCCTACCTGGAAGTCCCATTGTTGTATGAGCACCCCAGTACTAGGATAGATAATCAAGGGTTCTTAGGGTAGTTCTGTCCAAGCTAGTCTTACTTTTTATTAAGTTAAAATCCAGTGTGGAGTCTAAGGAATGCAAATTCTTTTAGTTTCCAAGTTTTTAGTTAAATTCCAGCTAATTAACATACAATGCAGTAATAGCTTCAGGTGTAGAATTTAGTGATTAATCACTTCTGGTGCTCATCACAAGTGCCTTCCTTAATACCATCACCTATTTAACTCATCCCCCCAACCTGCCACGCCTCCTGCCACCACCTCCCCTCCAGTAACCACTAATTTGTTCTCAATAGTTTAGAGTCTATTTCTTGGTTTGTCTCTCTCTCCCCCCGACCCATGTTCATTTGTTTTATTTCTTAAATTCCACATATGAGTGAAATCATATGGTATTTGTCTTTCTCTGATTTATTTCACATAACATTATTTCTCTAGCTCCATCCACATCATTGTAAATGGCAGGATTTCATTCCTTTTTATGGCTGAATAGTATTCCAGTGTGTGTGTGTGTGTGTGTGTGTGTGTGTGTGTGTGTGTATGTGTATGTGTGTGTGTACCACATCTTCTTTATCCACTCATCAGTCGATGGGCATTTGAGCTGTTTCCATAGTTTGGCTATTGTTGATAATGTGGTTGTAAACATCAGGGTGCATGTATCCCTTCAAATCAATATTTTGATATCCTTTGGGTAAATTCCTAGGAGTGCAATTGCTGGATCATGGGGTAGTTCTATGTTTAACTTTTTGAGAAACCTACATACTGTTTTCCAGAGTGGCTGTACCAGTTTGCATTCCCATCAACAGTGTAACAGGGTTCCCCTTTCTCCAGATTCTCACCAACACCCATGGTTTCCTGTGTTGTTAATTTTAGCCATTCTGACAGGTGTGAGATGATATTCACTGTAGTTTTGATTTCCATTTCCCTGATAATGAGTGATGTTGAGCATCTTTTCTTGTGTCTGTAGGCCATCTATTTGTCTTCTTTGGAAAATGTCTATTCATGTCTTCTGCTCATTTTTAACTGAATTATTTGTGTTTTTTTGGGTGTTGAGTTTTATAAGTTCTTTATATATTTTGGATACTAATGCTTTATCAGATACATCATTTGTAAGTATCTTCAACCATTCTGTAGACTACCCTTTGGTTTTGTTGATTGTTTCCTTCGCTGTGCAGAAATTTTCTATTGTGAGGAAGTTTATGTTTGCTTTTGTAAGCAACCCAGATTCTTGCATCATTTGTGCTGTTAGATGTGCAGCTTGAGCAGCTTTCTGTACATCTTTGAAACTCAGTTTTCCTCCTTGTAAAATGGGGATAATTGAGTATTATGAAAATATTCTGTAACCTGTGGTATCTTGGTTACCTGTAATTAGGAAGTTTGATACCATTTTGGCTGCTTTATAAATTGCTAGGTATATGTGTCTTCTACCCAGTCAAATATTTGAATTTCCTGTTTTTCAGAATTTTATTCTGTATGTGTGTTTGTGTGTGTGTGTGTGTGTGTGTGTGTGTGTTATCAGATTTTCTCCCTTCTGAACTTGGGATATGGCTTTACAAAAACAATGCAGGAGTTGATGTACTTTGCCAGCAGTTAGGTTAAGTAAATTACAGCTTTCTGAACATCAGTCCCCATATGTAGCTATTGACATCTTCAGCTGCTTTCCTGGGCTGATTTCCCCCCAGGAGCTGACAGCAGACTGCTGAGATATGATTGTACCTAGAAGTAGCAAATCCCACCCCTCTAGTGGGCCTCCTTTTACATGATGAGCCCTAACTCCAAATCATTCTGGCTCTCATTTTGTTTGTCTCCATGTAAAAAGGGGCTTTGTTTCTGACTCTGGGTCATGGCCTGGGGAGGACCTACTGCCCACTTGAGGGCAAGATGTGTACAGGACACATCTTATTTGTGGTAGTAGGTGAAGCCTGTGTGGCAAAGCATAGGTTTGGTCAGAAAGTAAAGAGCCTGTTCAGATATCATCAGCATGTATTTTCCTTGTTTCTTCAAATTCTAGATTTCTCTGGTTTCTGGCCTAGCTTGAGGCAAGGGATTGAAAGGATGAGCTAATCAGGTCATTACTGTTATTCCTTGCAATTGTACAGATTAGATGTCACAGTAACTGTCTCCTGTTTATAGGGAAGCTCACTGTTTCAGAGTGTTTCTTGGCTTTTAATTACATAGAATCTCTTTTTGGCTGCATTTTGGGAAAGATTTTCACATGTATGAAACTCTAGACTCATAGTAGATTTAGAATTGGAAACACTCATCTTTGCCAGCAGCAGCCAACTTAGATTTTTATGGGGTCCATATCAGTAACTTACATAAGTAAAGCAATCTGAGACTAGGGTAAGTGGTGGTATGTGTCCAGTTGAAAATCTATATGAAATTTAAAGTGAAAAAAAGTGATTTCGATGGTTCTTATTGGTGGGGTAGGGTGTAGGAAGGAGGAAAATCCAGTGGGCTGAGATTTTCTGTTTTTTTTTTTTTTTCAAGAAAAGCCAGAAATTGGATTTTATGTAAAAACCTCCATACTTTAAGTGTTGATCAGTAATTCACTTTTTTAAAAAAGAAATACTGTGAGGGACAAACAGAACACATCTGTGGGCTAAATTGGTTCTCCAAGTCTCAGCTTGTGACCACTGATCAGCCCGACCTCCTAATTGTATAAATTCTGAGGAGACATAAATCCAGAAAATGCAAGTGACTTGCTCAACTTATGTAGTGAATTAGTGACAAAACCAGCACTTGAATGTAGACCTCCTGAATCTTAAGACAGTTAAAGTCTTTGTCTAGTAAGTATAATGTCTGGGCTTCTTCAGGTATGATTTCTGTTCATTTCTTTCCCTGTGAATGGGCCATAATTTCCTGTTTCTTTGTATGCCTTGTAATTTTTTCATGGAAACTGGAAATTTCGAACATTTTAGTGTCACAACTCTAGAAATAAGATTCTTCACCTTCCTCAGGATTTGCTGTACTTGATTGTTGAGGGCTGTGGTCTGTTTGTTTTGCGACTTTTCCAAAGTTTGTGTGTGTGTGCGCGCGCGCGTGCACGCAAAGACTGTATTCCTTGTCATGTGTGGTGACTAAAATCCCTGTTATGTTATCTTATTGGTCTGCCAGTCACCTGACAGAGAACTATTTAAGTACTGAAGTCAAGAAAAACAAACAAACGAACAAACAAAAAACGTTATTCTCCTGCTCTTTGCAGCTTGGCTCTGAGCTGGGGCACTTCTTCAACACTACTCCGTGCTGCTCACAGTTTTGCCTCAGTTTTCTTTTACTACTCTCCTATTCTCATGTAACCCACTCCTCCAAAAGTGTAAGCCTATAATTCTTTCAGGCTTTTTCTGAGCATGAATCTATTCCAAGTCATGTATGTTGTACCCTTACTTCCTCAGTGTGTACAGTGGCCTTCTGAGTCCTTATTCTCCCAAGGAATTTCTTTCTCAGTCTCTTCCTTCCTGTGCTGTTGGGTCTGTTTTCTACTTTCCCCTTCTTCCATGCCTTACTCTAAGTGATCATAGGCAATGTATATCTTTAAATCTTTTAACAGAAGCAGTCACTGCCTGGGAAGCCACTTTAGCCCAAGGGAGTAGGGGTACAAAACAAAGTTGTTTTTTTGTTTTGTTTTTTGGCTGTTCTCTGTGCCTGTCCCTAAGTGCCAAACAGGTCAAAATACACAGCCACAGTATTTTATGAACAATATCATTAGCCTGGCACCAGCAAGTTTCATGAGGAAAAGGGAACCCTCTTGCATTGTTTGTGGGAATGCAAACTTGGGAATGCAAACTTGTGGGAATGCCTCTCAGCTGCTGGGGAAAAGGGGATAGTAGACAAATGAACAAAAATGCCTCAACATTCTCTAACACATTTTAGCTTCCTCTTTTTGCATTAAGAAATCCCTGATTGCAGTAAGCTTTGGATCAGATTCTAGAATTTTGAAAAAGTTGGTTCTATCAGTATTTGCAAGCTAATGGTTGTTTCAGTGGAGGGACTGAGTTTTGTACATCCTAATCTATAATTTTTAGCGATGTTTTTCCCCGCTTGAATCTTAATCCTGTGCTTGCTGGGCTGTAGAATATCAGGAAAGGATATGCTTGGGCTGCTAACAAGACTGTTAACACTTGAGGACCTACCTCCATTCAGTGGCAACACTGTTTTGGTTTCTTGTGATGACTTAATATATGCCAGCCATTGTTTATCCACTCAAGCTTCAAATGGATATAGGCCTTTAGCCTTAACCATCTACATAGAAGTTTCTTGTTTGTGGACCTAGAGGTGACTCATTACAGAATATGTGAGTTGAGGCTGACATTAGTAGGAAGGGCCTTTCTCTCTAGTTTACAGAGATTTATCTCCTCCATAGTAGAATTTAAAATGGCATTATTAGCACTTACATGATCTATCTTAATGGGTTCTCACTGTGTACATGCTTTGGATGAGATCATTTACTACATCCTTTTGCTAATTGGAAGGGGATTTTTTAAGATATGGAGCCATCTTCAGCTCAGAGAAAACCCTAAATCTGACTGTTGCCTGACCCACGTGATTTCCTCCAAATTCAAGTAGGTCACACCGTAGTTCTCTCTTAGAATCTCCCAAATTTAAAGCAACATTGAATGTCATATAGTGTATCCCATAGCCACTAGGCAGGAGTTACAGCCAAATAGCCCTAAACTTCTGAGAACCTGGCCAGAGTTCTTTGCTAAAAAGTAGTTGAAGATAACATTTAGCAGATCAAACTCTCCTGCCTCTCCTTCCCTTCCACCACATGATCAGAGAAACACACGATCAGGGGAGGGGCAGAGAGAGAGGGAGAAAGAATCTCAAGCAGGCTCCACACTCAGCATGGAGCCCAACATGGGGCTTGATCTCATGACTGTGAGATCCTGATATAAGCCAAAATCAAGAGTTGGGCACTTAACTGATTGAGCCATCCAGGCACCCTCCAAAAACAAATGACCTAATTAAAAAATGAGAAGACATGATTAGACATTTTTCCAAGGAAGACATCCAGATGGTCAGCAAACATATGAACATTTTCACAGCATCACTGATCATCAGATAAATGGAAATCAAAATTACAATGAGATATCACTACACACCTCTCAGAGTGGGTAAAATCAACAACACAAGAAACAACAGGTATTGGTGAGGATGTGGAGAAAAGGGAACCCTCTTGCGTTGTTTGTGGGCATGCAAACTCAGGTGCAGCCACTCTGGAAAGCAGTGTAGAGGTTCCTCTACAAGTTAAAAATATAACCACCCTATATTACAGCAATTGTACTACTAGGCATTTACCCAAAGAATAAAAAAAAATACTAATTCAAAGGGATACATGCTCCCCAATGTTTATAGCAGCATTATCTACAGTAGCCAAACTATGGAAATAGCCAAAGTGTCCATTGACTGATGAATGGATAAAGAACACACGCACACACAATAGAATATTACTCAGCTATAGAAAAGAATGAGATCTTGCCATTTGCAAGGAAATGGATAGAACTAGTGAATATTATGCTAAGTGAAATAAATCAGAGAAAGACAAATACAATAAGATTTCACTCATATGTGGAATTTAAGAAACAAAACAAATGAGCAAGGGGAGGGAAAAAGAGACAAACCAAGAATCAGATTCTTAGCCATAGAAAACAACTTCATGGTTACCTGAGGGGAGGTGGGTGGGGGGATGGGTTAAATAGGTGATGGGCATTAAGGAGAGCACTTGTGATGAGCACAGAGTGTTGTATGTAAGTATGGAATCACTATATTGTGCACTTGAAACTAATATTACACTGTTTGTTAGCTAACTAGAATTTAAGTAAGAAGTTAATGAAAAGTCATCAAATCAGCTTCGTTGTTGCTGTTTGAACGCCTCCAAAATGTTCCTACCTCCTAAGTGTTCATCCAGTCACTGCTTTTATGCCTCCATTAACAAGTGGCTCCCTATCTTTTCAGACCACTGATTGTAGGTGAAGACAACTCTGAGAGAGTTTGTCCTTATGTTGAACTGAAATCTGTCTTTCTGGAACTTCTACTCATGGAAATGGTGTAAGTGGCTAAGAGCACTATCTCTGTAGATAAAATCTGGATTAGAATAGTAGCCTTCCTATTTATTAGCAGTATAACGATGGGCAGATCACTTGTATTTTCTTTGCTTCAGTGATCTCGTCTTTAATTTGATGAGATAATAGTACCTACCTAATTAATTTGTTATGAGGACTAAACAGAACTATGCCTTTTGCATATTTCTTTTAAATTACTGATAGTAGGTTCTGGCATATAGAAAGCAATAATAATGATACTACTAGTAGCAAATTTTCAATGTTAATAGTGGAAGTAATGTCCTTATTTTACCCCACCCCACACCCTCCTCAGAATGCACTGACCCTCTACTCTGTAGTTCTTCAGACATCTGAAGTCTGAGATGAAGTCTACTAAGCCTCACCTGTTCTCCAGGCCTCTGTATGTGGCTAGATGGAGGTCATTTCACCAGTAAAAGCTTCTGTTCCTCCACTTACTCACTTGTATGAAGACATGGGCTGCAGGGAAGCTCAGAGATGTTGATACTGCCAGCCTCACAAAACTAATAGAAATGGCGTTATAAGTAATGAGTCTGCTGAATATGTAATTGAATGGTGTAGTTTCTTGGCTGATCTGGCTTCTACCAACAGGCATAATTTTACTGGGGCTATACATAAGCAGTTAGCCCTCATTTATGACTGCATAAATTTTAGAACACTGTTATACATTGCAGTCAGAAATGAATTGGAAAAATATCTTTTGTAAGATATATTGGGGGAACAGAGCCATTGTAATAGGCCTGTAAATTCTGCCAATTTGTCCAGCTCTTTAGCTGTTTGATAAGCTTATTAAGGTAGTGAGGTTATTGACTCAGTGGGGCTTGAGACTGAGGGTCATATGTGGGGTGGACTCATGCCCTCATTCAGTTATATATTAGGCAAGTATAAGTTACTGTTAAGTAACACATTTAATAATGGTGTGACAAATCAGACAAGGCCAGCAGTAGCCATGAAGCTGCAATACAGTCAGATAAACTTGAACTGAGGCCAGATCTTAGGAGTTTACCTTTCCATATGGATTAGAGTGGGCTGAGGGCATGGGATGAGTGAGGACCCTTCCAACTGCACATGTTTGGGGAAAGTCCAACCCAGTAGGTAGAGTGCAGTGTCAGTAGAAAGCAGATAAGGTAGCTTCGCTGCCATGGCAAATGGTTGGTATTAGTGGGTCTAACATTGAATTGCTGGCTGTGCTTCAATTAAGCGGGTGACCAGGAATCTAGAAACAGGCAGTGTGCAGTGAATCAGTAATGGTTTCCTCATATGTAGAATAAATCTGTTCATCCAACAGATGATCCTCAAGTTGTTACTGAAGAGGTACAAATGTACTTTATTTAAATTAAAAAAAATGTTTATTTTTGAGAGAGACTGAACAAATGGGATGGGGCAAAGAGAGAGGGAGAAACAGAATCTGAAGCAGGCTCCAGGCTCCGAGCTGTCAGCACAGAGCCCAATGTGGGGCTCAAACCCACAAACCATGAGATCATGACCTGAGCTGAAGTCAGACGCTTAACCGACTGAGCCAGCCAGGTGCCCCTGTACGGACATAATTTAGACCTGGAGCCCATCCTACAGAAGTCTGATAGATATGAGAACTTATGCAGAAGGGAAATGTCTTACCTAAGCTCTGTGACCTTGGCCAAATCATTTCTCTTGGAAGGCCTCAGTTTTCTCCAGTTCATAATCTATATATTATTTTTCATTAAGGTAAAATACACATAACATAAAATTTACCATTTTGGGTCTTTTAAAGTATGGAACTCAGTGCATTTATGATGTTTTACAACTATCACCACCATCTAGTTCCAGAACTTTTTAATCACTCCTAAAAGAAACCTATACCCATTAGCAGTCATTCCTCATTCCTCCCTCATCACAGTCCCTGGGCTCCATAATATTTTGTACACAGGTCTGCAGTTGGAAGGTAGACGATAGGGAAGGAATATTGTTTAGTAGCAGCTGAGGTCAGGGAGAAGCATATGACTGGAGTAGCCACAGGAGAATACCTTAGCCTGGATAGGGACTACAAGGAGTTAGAAATACAAGGCAGAACCCTAAACAAGGAGCAGGCCAGATTTGGAACAGTGGTAGAGTTCTGCAGGATGAGATAGTGAGACCCTGCCAGTATAGTAATAAATGGCATGGCCTAGACAAGATAACAGTTCTGATTTCAAAGCCAGTGTTTTTACAGGTCACTATGCCAAAATAGGTTTTCTGAATGTCTGTCAAATATTGTGAACTTTCTGGAAGATGAATAACTCAGGTCAGCTTGATTTCAGCATCCTCCCTTAGTGTGGCTTTCATCCTGAAATCAGAGAGGGCAGGGTTTTGTACTTCCATATCTGGATAGTTTAACTAGAACCCTTATCTTTCTTTTATCCCAAACAGACTGCAAATCAAAGGAAATACAGATAAAATGAACATTTAAAGGTCCTGTCAGTCAATTAATATGTATATGTCTACACATGTTATTTGTTTGCTGCTACTCCCCCAAGAGCACAAGACCATGCACATAATGTTTGTGAAATAATCCTGGGTGATTTAATTTGGCACAAGTATTATTTTTGTGGCTATTTAACTAATAAAACCTAAATTCTATCAAGTTCTAACCGGGCAATAGGCCAATGAAAACCAATTAAAAGGAAAAGACTTAGGTGTAATATGGGGCATAGTCTGTTTCAGAGACATCTAATGAGGTTTTTTTTTGGTCACAATTATACTATTAAATATAGATTTGAATAGATATTTGAATGCCTACATATTGAACATATATACTATGGAAAGTATTTGAAATATTTGAGGGTATTTACTTGATTTGAAATATTTTTTCAATGTTTAAAAACATTTATTTTTGACTGAAAGTTTGTATATATTTAAGGTATACAATTTAATATTTTGGTATATGTATACATTGTGAAATTATTATCACAAACTTCTTAACATATCCATCACTTCTTGTAGTTAACTATTACTATTACTTTTTATGTAAGAACACCTGAGTTTAATTCTCAGAACATTTCAAGTGTATAATATATTATTATTACCTATAGTCAACATGCTATACGTTAGATATCCAGAATTTATTCATCTTATAACTAAAAGTTAGTATCCTTTGATGAATATCTTCCCTTTTCCCTGATAGCCACCATTGTACTTTCTGTTACTATGAATTTGACTTTTTTTTAGATTCCATATATAAGTAAGATGAAGTGATCTTTCTGTATCTGGCTTATTTCACTTAGTTTAATATCCTCCAGTTGCAACCATGTTGTTGCAAATACCTGTATATACTTTTTTTATATATTGGGGTGCCTCGGTGGCTCAGTTGGTTATCTGTCTCTTGGTTTTCACTTCAAAAGTCATGGAATTGAGCCCCATGTTGAGCTCCACACTGAGCACAGAACCTGCTTGGGATTCTCTCTCTCTCCCTCTGCTCCTCTCTCCCACTCACTCACTCTCTCCCTCTCAAATAAAAAAAAAAATAATTAAAAAATTTTTTAAAGTTAATTTAAAATAAAAAATAAACAGTACTATTCCCTTGTGTATATATTCCATTTTGTGGGGTTTTCTTTTCCATTTATCAATTGACTGGCATTTATGTTGTTTCCCTATGTTGGCTACTGTGAATAAAGCTGTAATGAACATGGGAGTGCAGATTTCTCTTTGAACAAGTGATTTTATATCCTTTGGATATATGCCCAGAAGTGGAGTTGCTGGATCATATAATACTTCTACTTTTAATTTTTTTGAGGTACCTCAAAACTGTTTTCCATGATGGCTGTACCAATTTACATTCCTACCTATAGTGCACAAGGGCTCACTTTTCTCCACATCCTCACAAACATTTGTTATCTTTTGACTTTTTGACTAGCTATGCTAACATGTATGAGGTGATATCTCATTAATGTTTTAATTTTCATGATCTCAGGTCATGATCTTGTTCAAGCCCTGCATCGGGCTCTGGGCTGACAGCTCAGTCTGGAGCCTGCTTCGGATTCTGTGTGTGTGTCTCTCTCTGCCACTGCCGTGCTCACACTCTGTCTCTGTCTCTCAAAAAGTGAATAAACATTAAAAAATATTTTAAAAATGTAGTTTAGGTCCAATATTTCCTTATTGATTTTCTCCTGTATGATCTATAAATTGTTGAAAGTGGGATACTGAAGTCCCCTACTATTATTGTGTTGTTATTTCTCCCTTCAGATCTGTTAATATTTGCTTTCTATATTTCGGTGCTCCAATTTTGGGTGCCCATGTATTTACTATTGTTATTCCTCTTGATGTATTGATCCCTTTATGATTATATAATTACCTTCCTTGTCTCTTATTACAGTTTTGACTTCTAATCAACCTTTTTTTTCTGATATAGGTATAACTACCCCTACTCTGTTTTGGTTTATATATTCATGGAATATATTTTTCCATTACTTTCAGCCTAGATGTATCCTTTTTTCTTTTATTTTTTTTTAACTCAAGTATCATTAACATACAGTATTTTATTAGTTTCGGGTGTACAATATAATGATTCAAAAATTCTATGTGTTTTTAGTGCTCATCAAGATAAGTGTATTCTTAATCCCTGTTATGTATTTTACCTATTCTCACACCCACTTCCCCTTTGGCAATCACCAGTTCATTCTCTGTATTCAACAGTCTATTTTTGTTTGTCTCTTTTTTTGTTCATTTGTTTTGTTTCTTAAATTCCTGAATAGACATTTTTCCAAAGAAGACATACCAATGGCCAACAAACACATGAAAAGATGCTCAACATCTCTATTTATCATGGAAATGCAAATTAAAACCACAATGAGATATTACATTACACTTGTCAGAATGCATAAAATCAAAAATACAAGAAATAACAAGTGTTGGCAAGGATGTAGAGAAAAAGGAACCTTGTACACTGTTGGTGGGAATGCAAATTGGTGCAGCCATTGTGGGAAACAGTATTTAGGTTCCTCAAAAAGTTAAAAATAGAATTACCATATGATCCAGTAATTACACTTTCACATATTTACCCAAAGAAAATGAAGACATTAATTCACAAAGATATATGAACTCCTATGTTTATTGCAGCATTATTTATAATAGCCAAGATATGAAAGCAACCCAAGTGTTCATTGATAGCTGAATGGATAAAGTAGATGTGGTACACACACACACACACACACACACACACACACACACACACAATGGATTATTACTCAGCCATTAAAAATTCATGAAATTTATGGGCTACTGGGTGGCTCAGTCAATTGAGCGCCCAGTTTCAGCTCAAGTCATGATGTTGCAGTTTGTGAGTTCAAGCCCCGCTTTGGGCTCTGTGCTGACAGCTCAGAGCCTGGAGCCTGCTTTGGATTGTGTGTCTTTCTGTTCCTCCTCTACCTGTGCTCTCTCTCTCTCTCTCTCTCAGAATAAAAAAACATTTTTAAAAATCATGAAATCTTGCCATTTGTACCAACATGAATGGACTTAGAGGATATAATGCTAAGTGAAATAAGTCAATCAAAGTAAGACAAAAAACATGATTTCACTCATATGTAGAATTTAAGAATTCTTAAATATCCCTAAAGCTTAAGTCAACCCCATAGCCAGCATATAGTTGGGTCTTGTATTATATCCATTCAGTCACTCTGTGTCTTTTGATTAGAGATTTTAATCAATTTCCTTAAAGTAATTATTGGTAAGTAAGTACTTATTATTGCCATTTTGTTCATTGTTTTCTGGGTGTTTTATAGATTCTTTGTTTCTTCCTCTCTTGTTCTCTTCCTTTATGATTTGATTATTTTCTATACTGGTATACTTTGATTCCTCTTTATCTTTTATGTATCTACTATAGATTTTTTTTATGGTTGTCATAAGGCTAACACAAAACATCTTAAGAGTTTTAATAGTCTACTTTAAGCTAATAACAAGTTTGTCCTAATACAAAAGCTCAACACTTTTACCCTCCACACACATTTTATGTTTTTGATATCATTGCTTATTTCTGGTTTTATTTAAATTCCACTTAATTAACATACAGTGTAATATTAGTTTCAGGTGTACAATATAGTGATTCAACACTTTCTTACATATTTTTTATATTGTGTATCCATTAACAAAATATTGTAGCTATAGTTATTTATAATGTTTTTGTCATTTATTCTTTATACTAGAGTTAACTGATTTACATACAATTCTATTAGAGTATTCTTAGTTTGACTATATATTTACATTTACCAGTGAATTTTATGCTTTCATACAATTTTGTGTTACTAGTCAGCATCCTTTCTTTTCAGCTTGAAGAACTCCATTCCTTGTAATACAGTTCTAGTGGTGGTGAACTTCAGCTTTTATTTATCTTAAGAATGTCTATCTCTCTTTCAGTTGATTTTGATGGCTTTGCTGGGTGAAGTATTCTTGGTTGGCAGTACTTTTCCTTTTTTAAAAAAATAAATTTGTGATTTTTAAAATTTATTTTGAGAGAGAGAGAGGGAGGAAGGGAGAGGGAGTGAGGGGAGGGGAATAGAGAGAATCCCAAGCAGGCTCCACTCTGTCAATGCAGAGCCCAATGTGGGGCTCAAACCCATGAACCAAAGTCAAGTGTCAGATGCTTGACCGACTGAGCCACTCAGATGCCCAGGCTGGCAGTCTTTTTCTTTCAGTAATTTGAATAAACATCCCACCTTCCTGGCCTGCAAGGTTTTTGCTGAGAAATGCATTGATAGCTTTATGGGAGTTCTTTTGTATATGAGAAGCTCCTTTTCTCTTCTGCTTTCAAGATTTTCTCTTTGTCATTAATTTTTGACATTTTTATTATAATGTTTCTGAGTAAAGTCTTCTTTGGATTGAACCTGATTAGGGACCTTTGAGCTTCAAGTACCTGGATGTCCATATCGTTCCCCAGATTTGGGAAGTTTTCCTCTATTGTTTCTTTAAATAAGCTTTCTGCCAGAGGCATCTAGTTCCTACCCCCTATACATTTTGAACACTTTTGTTGTCAAATTTTTAAATTTTTAATATTTCATTAATTTTTTTAATGTTTATTTTTGAGAGAAAAAGAGAGTGAGACAGAGCGTGAGTGGAGGAGGGCCAGAGAGAGGGAGACACAGAATCCGAATCAGGCTCCAGGTTCTGAGCTGTCAGTACAGAGCCTGATATGGGGCTTGAACCACGAACCGTGAGAACATGACCTGAGCCGAAGTCAGGCGCCTAACCTACCGAGCCACCCAGGCGCCCCTGTTGTCAAATTTTTAATGCATGCCAATCTGGTGGCTGTAAAATATCATCTCATTGTGGTATTACATTACACTTTTAATATTTCTGAACAAAATGAGCATATTTTCATAGGTTTATTATTCATTCATAATTCCTTATCTGTGAAATGTATCTAAAGTTTTTTCCCATTTTTTCCTAATGTGTTGTTGGTGTTTCTTTAATTTTTAAGACCTTCTTTATACATTTTGGAGACTAACAATTTATGCAAACATTTCCTCCCAGCTTATGGCTTGTCTTTTACTTTATTTATGCTACCTTTTTAGAGAGAAGTTCTTAAAGTGATGAAACATCGATTTCCTTCTTGTTTTTACTTTTTTTTTTGGTTTCTTAAATTTTCTGAGGCCATAAAGTCATTCTTCTAAGTTGTTTTTTGAAAGTTTTTATAGATCTGTTTTTTTTTTAATTTTTAAAATATTTATTTTTGAGAGAGAGAGAGAGAGCGAGCATGCGAGGAGCAGAGAGAGAGAATCTGAAGCAGGATCCAGGCTCTGAGCTGTCAGCATAGAGCCTGCCATGGGGCTCAAACTCACAAACCGTGAGATCATGACCTGAGCCGAAGTCAGAGACTTAACTGACTGAGCCACCCAGGTGCCCCTTTATAGCTCTGTTTTTAATTTTAAGTATTTAATCCCTTGGTAATTTGTTATATATGGTGTGATAAAGGAACCTGGTTTTATTTTCTTCCATTTATTAAACAAACTCTTATTTTCTCAGTAATTTGCAATGCTAGATCCTGCTGTATCCTGTTCTCATATACATTTGAATTTCTGATACTTTACAGTTGGTTCCATTGGCTTATCTTCATTATTATAGTTTTACTATAACTATAATATAGTCTTGGCTATAACTATAATAATGTCTTGGCTATTCTTTTTTTAAAATTTATTTGTATACCTTTTATAATGAGCTTATTATGTGTTCCAAAATCCCCATTGAGATTTTGGTTTGAATAAATTTAGTCACTAAATCAAACTAACGAGAATTGATATTTTTATAATATTGAGGCTATCTAAAAGCATGTTTTCACTCTCCATTTATTTCAATTTTAATGCCTCTCAAAAAACTTATTTATTTTCTTAAAAGTGCCTATGAATATTTTCTTTGATTTACTTTTAGCAGTTACATATTGTTTTATAATTATAAATAATATCTTTGTAAAATCATATTTTTCCCTAGATGATATTTAGTAATTTACAAAAATTCTGTTTACTTTTGTATGTTGATTTGACATCTGCCAACTTTGGCAAAGGCATCTAGTTTTGCTGATTAGGCATATTTATGTCTATGAAGTGTTTCCCTGTACCCCACACCAATTCTGGATTGAGCTCTCACCTTAGGATGGTTTGTCACAAGCAAAAGATATCAATATCTCCAATTCAAACTGTCTGCCTTAATAGGGGCTGTTTAGAGTCTTCCTGTCAATGAAATGGCATTTAGAATGTGAGAGATTTGTGAAAATTATGAAGGCAGTTACAAAAGTACCACCAAAATCCATTTCCTGGATAGAGACAACAATTTTTTCCCAGATAGCATGTTGCCTTGTGGTTCTAGGGCAGATGGTGTCAAATTGGAGGATAATAATTAATGGCTAATACTTGACTTTGTGCCAGGGACTGTTCTAAGGGTTTCATATGTATTACCTTATTTAATCTTCATAATGGCCCCATAAAGTAGATTGATATTATTCTCTAAATTTTATAGATGAGGAAACAGTATCAGAGATATTAAGTAACTTATTCTACATTACTCAGCAAGGCAGTTGTAGAGCCAGGATTTGAACCCATGTTCCCAAGTCTATACCCTTCAACACTGTCATAGATTGTCTCTCTTGATATTGTCCTGAGCCTTCAGACTTTGCTTCAATCCTGACTGCTTCCTGTTCACTGTGAAGCATCCATTGCCCTCTCTGGCCTTGAATGTCTCATCTGGGATATAGGACTAATAAAGGTATATGTGTCTGCCATACAGGGCAGTTTTGAAATGAGAAAATCCTGTTCTTGAACTAAGCTTTCAGAGAAGCCAGGAACAATAGAAGAATGATAGAAAATGATAGGGAAGGACTTCTTGTGCAGAGGGTGAAGGGCAGCCATTAGAATGATACAGGAGTAGAGGTGGGAATAAGTAGGATGTGTTAGAATGACCAGCAAGAGAGGCCTGGCTCATGTTATGGTCTCTGTTAGGAAGGAATGGAGTTCAGTGAGCTAGGTCCGTTATAACATGTTAATAGATAACCATGAATGCTGAGATGGGATATCCACATGGATCTTGTTTTGTCTTTTATCTTTTTCTTTCCTTTCTTTTTTTTTTTTTTGTCTGTTGTATAAACAAAATTTTCATTGCTCAGGTTGAAGCTTATTGCTCATTGTGTGTATGCTTGAAAAGGAGAACAATTTGTTAGCAGCCTTATTATAATGATCTTTCATGTGACAGTTATTAAATCTCTTCCCCTTGGGGGACAAAGAATGGTTTCTGTGCTTGATTATACCTGCCATGCTGTTTGGCTTTGTGCCAGATAGAAACATAAAATGCTTCCTGGAATGCATGCTCAGGGATCTCTAAGCATACCTGATTCTCGTGGAAGCTGGGATTGAGACTCCAGAACAGAGGCAGGATATGTGTGCAAGAAGTGGAAGCTGTGCCTACAACACACTAGGTTTATTTCAGTTTCCCACATCCACCTTTGCAGCCACTGTCATTGTTTAACTGTTGTGGCAGAGAAGGGTGTTTCAGTTACCTTTGTTATAGGAGAGTTCATTTCCTAAAATCCCACTCTTTTGTCTGTGTTTTGCCCTTTTGCTGAGTTTTTTGGCTGGGGCTTTCATAAAACAGAAGTACATTAGAGGGCCCTGCTCATGTTTAGAGTTATCTGAAAAAGGAAAAGCCTGCCTTAGGAGATAGTGATCTCATCATTAGTTGTGTTCAAGCAGGAGGGCTGGGCAATTGTTGGCAATGGACATTGTCACTGGAGTTAATGTGTTGATAAAGGGACTGAGGGTAGTATGGACTGGATGACCTACCATTTCCTTTATAACTCTTATTCCACAACTCTGAGATTCTATTATTTAATGTGACTGGTAGTAACACTTCACTTTCTTGGAGGATGGCTCATGTTTTATTCCTCTCTGGCTGGCTAGATTTGATCTTTGAAAATATTGAGCTGACATTTAGACAATATTGCTTACCCATTATCTTCTCAGAAACATCACACTGCTAGAGCTGGGGAGAGGCTGGCTTTCTGTGACACTGCTTAAGCCCCTGTTGAACTCTTCACAGGTACTAAGGCATAATGCCAGGACCTGAGAGAGCTGGATATTATGGCACCTCTCCTTTAAGAACTACCAGACCATTTGCAGGGAGAGGCTACTAAAGAGGTTGAAAAGTATGTACCAAAGGATGAGTTAGCATGAGTTTAACATGTGGAACAATGAATTCACTGGAGTATGTGCATAGGCACATAAATGCATGGGGAAAGGTCAGAAAGGATTATACAAAACAATTTATAACCATGGTTTCCTTTAGAAAGGTGCAAATAACTGGGATGATGAGTGGTCAAAGGGGAACTTTCACCTTATCTAGACTATTTTGACTTTTTCTTTTTTAAATTTAAATCCAAGTTAGTTAACATATAGTGTAATAATGATTTCAGGAATAGAAATTTGTGATTCATCATTTGCATATAACACCCAGTGCTCATCCCAACAAGTGTCCTTCTTAATGCCCCTTGCCCATTTATCCCAACCCCTCACCCAACACCCCTTCAGCAACCCTTTGTTCTCTGTATTTAGTGTCTCTTACAGCTTGTCTCCCTCTCTGTTTTTAATCTATTTTTGCTTCCCTTCCCTTATGTTCATCTGTTTTGTATCTTAAATTCCACATATGAGTAAAGTCATCTATTTGTCTTTCTCTGATTGACTTACTTCGCTTGGCATAGTACAATCTAGTTCCATCCATGTGATTTCAAATGGCAACATTTCATTCAGTTTGATCACTGAGTAATATACCATTGTGTGTATGTATGTGTGTGTGTATCTGTCACACATATTCTTTATTCATTCATCAATTGATGGATATTTGGGCTCTTTCCAATAATTTGGCTGTTGGTGATAGTGCTGTTATAAACTTTGGAGTGAATGTGCCCCTTCAAAACAGCACTACTGTATCCTTTGGATAAATACCTAGTAGTGCAATTGTTGGGTCATAGGGTAGTCCTACTTTTAATTTTTTAAGGAACCTACATACTGTTTTCCAGAGTGGCTGTACCAGTTTGCATTCCCACTAGTAGTGAAAATGTGTTCCCCTTTCTCTGCATCCTCGCCAACACCTGTTGTCTCCTGAGATGTTAATTTTAGGCATTCTGACTGGTGTAAGGTGGTATCTCACGGTGATTTTGATTTGTATTTCCCTGATGATGAGGGATGTTGAGCATTTTTTCATGCGTCAGTTGGCCATATGGGTGTCTTCTTTGGAGAAGTGTCTATTCATGTCTTTTGCCCATGTCTTCACAGGAGTGTTTGTTTTTTGTATGTTTACTTTGATAAATTCTTTATAGATTTTGGATACTAACCCTTTATCTGATATGTCATTTGCAAATATCTTATTCTTACATTCCATTGGTTGCCTTTTAGTTTTGTTGATTGTTTCCTTCACTGTGCAGAAGCTTTTTATCTTCATGAGTTCCCAATGAGTTCATTTTTTCTTTTGCTTCCCTTGACTCCAGAGACATGCCAAGT
Organism: Herpailurus yagouaroundi; assembly: GCF_014898765.1. NCBI lineage: Eukaryota > Metazoa > Chordata > Mammalia > Carnivora > Felidae > Herpailurus > Herpailurus yagouaroundi. The sequence goes on along the minus strand of NW_024420170.1, from coordinate 757,473 downwards.
AAAAATTTGCTGCGACCAAAATCAAAGAGGTTGTTGCCTGTTTTCTCCTCTAGGATTTTGATGTCTTCCCGTCTTACATTTATGTCTTTCATCCATTTTGAGTTTATTTTTCTGTATGGTGTAAGCAAGTGGCCCAGGTTCATTCTTCTGCATGTTACTGTTCAGTTTTCCCAACACCATTTGCTGAAGAGACTTTCATTTTTATATTGGATATTCCTTCCTGCTTTGTCAAAGATTAGCTGGACATATGTTTGTGGGTCCATTTCTGGGTTCTCTATTCTGTTCCATTGACCTATGTGTCTGTTTTTGTGCCAGTACCATACTGTCTTGATGATTACAGCTTTGTAATACATCTTGAAGTCCAGGATTGTGATGTCTCCTGCTTTGGTTTTCTTTTTCAAGATTGCTTGAATTGCCCTATTCGGGGTATTTTCTGGTTCCATACAAATTTTAGGATTGTTTGTTCTAGCTCTGTGAAGAATGCTGGTGTTTTTTGACGGGGATTGCATTGAATATGTAGATTGCTTTGGGTAGTATTGACATTTTAACAATATTTTTTCTTCCAATCCATGAGCATGGACCATTTTCCCATTTTTTGTGTGTCTTCTTTAATTTCTTTCATAAGATTTCTATAGTTTTCAGTGTATAAATTTTTTACCTCTTTGGTTTGGTTTATTCCTACATATTTTATGGTTTTGGGTGCAAGTGTAAACAGGATCAATTCCTTGATTTCTCTTTCTGCTGCTTCATTATTGGTGTATAGAAATGCAACCGATTTCTGTTCATTGATTTTATATGCTGCAACTTGGTTGAATCCATGTATCAGTTCTACCAGTTTTTTGGTGGAGTCTTTTGTATTTTCCACATAGAGTATCATGTTGTCTGTGAAGAGTGAATGTTTGACTTCTCCCTTGCTGATTTGGATACCTTTAATTTCTTTGTGTTGTCTGATTGCTGAGGCTATGATTTCCAACACTATTTTGAATAACAGTAGTAGAGAGTGGACATCCTTGTTGTGTTCCTGATTTTAGGGAGAAAGCTCTCAGTTTTTCCCCATTGAGGATGATATTACCAGCACTCTTTCATATATGGCCTTTATGCTCTTGAGGTATGATCCTTCTATCCCTACTTTCTTGAGTGTTTTTGTCAAGAAAGGATGCTGTATTTCATCAAATACTTTCTCTGCATCTATTGAGATGATTATATGGTTCTTATCCTCTCTTTTATTGTGATGTATCTCATTGATTAATTTGAGGATATGGAACCAGTCCTGCATCCCAGGCATAAATCCCACTTGATCATGGTGAATAATTCTTTTAATGTATTTTTGGATCGGGTTGGCTAGTATCTTGTTGAGATTTTTTGCATCCATGTTCATCAGGAAAATTTGTCTGTAGTTCTCCTTTTTAGTGGGGTCTTTGCATTTCTATTTATTGGAACAGCCTCAAAAGAATAGGTGTTAACTCTTCTTTAAATGTTTGGTAGAATTCCCTTGGAAATCCATCTGGCCCTGGAAACTTGTTTGCCTGGAGATTTTTTATTATTGATTCAACTTCCTTACTTGTTATAGGTCTGTTCAAATTTTCCATTTTTTCCTGTTTCCATTTTGGTAGTTTATATGTTTCTAGGCATTTGTCCATTTCTTCCATATTGTCCAATATGTTGGCATATAATTGCTCATAATACTCTCTTACTATTGCTTGTATTTCTGTGGTATTGGTTGTGATCTCTTCTCTTTCATTTGTGATTTTATTGATTTGTTGTCCTTTTTTCTTTTTGATCAATGTGGCTAGGGGTTTATAAATTTTGTTAATTCTTTCAAAGATCCTTTCATTGATCTGTTTTACTGTCTTTTTTTTCCTTTTGATATCATTGATTTCTGCCTAATCTTTATTATTTACCTTCTTCTGCTGGTTTTGAATGTTATTTACTGTTCTTTTTCGAGCTCTTTTATTTATTTATTTATTTATTTATGATTATGCCCTCATAATTTCTTTTTTTTAATTTATATATGAAATTTATTGTCAAATTGGTTTCCATACAACACCCAGTGCTCATCCCAAAAGGTGCCCTCCTCAATACCCATCACCCACCCTCTCCTCCCTCCCACCCCCCATCAACCCTCAGTTTGCTCTCAGTTCTCAA
>NW_024420170.1:731273-754928 GCF_014898765.1 Herpailurus yagouaroundi | reverse complement strand
AAGTGGTCTAGTTTCAACCTTCTGCATGTTGCTGTCCAGTTCTCCCAGCACCATTTGTTAAAGAGACTGTCTTTTTTCCATTGGATGTTCTTTCCTGCTTTGTCAAAGATGAGTTGGCCATACTTTTGTGGGTCTAGTTATGGGGTTTCTATTCTATTCCATTGGTCTGTGTGCCTGTTTTTGTGCCATTTCGAGCTCTTTTAGATGTAAGGTTAGGTTGTGTATTTGAGACCTTTCTTCCTTCTTTAGGAAGGCTTGCATTGCTATATACTTCCCTCTTATGATGGCTTTTGCTGAATCCGAGAAGTTTTTGGCTGTCATGTTTTCATTTTTCATTGGCTTCCATGTTCTTTGTCATTTCCTCTTTAATATATTGGTTAATCATTTATTCTTTAGTAGGATCTTCTTTACTCTTTAAGTGTTTATGGTTTTGCCAATTTTTTCTTATTGTTGATTTCGAGTTTCCTAGCATTGTGTTCTGAAAATATGCAAGGTATGATCTCGATTTTTTTGTACTTAGGGCTGATTTGTAACCCAGTATGTGATATGTTCTGGAGAATATTTCATGTGTACTTGAGAAGAATGTGTATTCTGCTTTTTTAGGATGAAACATTCTGAATATATCTGTTAAGTCCATCCGGTCCAGTGTGTCATTCAAAGCCATTGTTTCCTTGTTGAGTTCCTGCTTCGGAGATCTGTCCATTGCTGTAAGTGTGGTGTTAAAGTCCCCTACTATTATGTATTATTATCAATGAGTTTGTTTATGTTTCTGATTAATAAATTTATATATTTGGGTACCTTCTTGTTTGGGGCATAAATATTTACAATTGTTAGATCTTCTTGCTGGATAGACTCCTTAATTATGATACAATGCCCTTCTTCATCTCTTGTTACAGTCTTTATTTTAAAATGTGGTTTGCCTGATATAAGTATGGCTACTACAGCTTTTTTTTTTTATTACCATAAGCTTGATAGATGGTTCTCTATCCCCTTACTTTCAATCTGCAGGTATCTTTAGGTCTAAAATAAGTCACTTATAAGAAGGATATAGATGAGTATTGCTTTCTTATCCATTCTGATACCCGATGTATTTTGATTGGAGCATTTAGTCCATTGACATTTAGAGTTAGTACTGAAAACTGTGAATTTTATGCCATTGTGTTGCCTGTAGACTTTTATTTTCAGGTGATGTTCCCTAGTCCTTTCTAGTCTTTGTTGCCTTTGGTCTTTGTTTTGTCTTTCCTCCACTCAAAGATTCCCCCTTAAAGTTTCTTGCAAGGCTGGTTTAGTGGTCATGAACTCCTTTAGTTTCTGTTTGTATGGGAAACTCTTATCTCTCCTTCTATTTTGAATGATAGCCTTACTGGACAAAGAAGGCTATCTTGACTGCATATTTTTCTGATTCAGCATATTGAATGTATCCTGCCACTCCTTTCTGGCCTGCCAAGTCTCTGTGGATAGGTCTGCTGCAAACCTAATCTGTCTTCCATTATAGGTTAAGGACTTTTTTTCCTTTGCCACTTTCATAATTCTTTCCTTGTCTGTGTGTTTTGTGAATTTGACTATGATATGCCTTGGTGATTGTCGATTTTTGTTTTACTCTAATGGGAGTTTTGTGTGCTTCTTGGATTTTGATGGCTCTGTCCTTCCCCAGATTAGGAAAATTTTCAGCTATAATTTGCTCTCATTAACCTTCTTCCCCCTTTTCTCTCTCTTCATCTTCTGGGACTCTTATTATTCAGATGTTATTCCTTGTTAATAAGTCACTGAGTTCTCTGAGTCTTGTATTGTGATCTTTGCCTTTGTTTCCCTCCTTTTTTTCTGCTTCATTTTTCTCCATTATTTTTTCTTGTATATCACTGATTCACTGTTGTGCTTTGTACATCCTTGCTGCTGTGGCATCCAATTGAGATTGTATCTCGGTTATAGCATTTTGAATTTCATCCTGACAAGATTTTTCTTCTCTTATCTCCACAGAAAGGGATTCTATGCTTTTTCAACCCCAGCTAGTATTCTTATTCATGTAGTTCTAAATTGTATTTCAGATATCTTTCTTATATCTGTTTTAAGCCCCTGGCTGTCATTTCTTCCTGTTCTTTCTTTTGAGGTAAATTCCTTTGTTTTGTCATTTGGGCAAAAGAAAAATTTAATAAATAAAAAATAAAAATTAAAAAAATAAAAAACAAAACAATCAAATAAAGGAAGCTAGATCCTGGGTGTGTTTTGGTCTGCTTGTTGAAAGACACTTGATAGAATAGAGGAAAAAGGGAAAGAAAAGTAGGAAAATAAAAATAAAGGTAAGAAAAAATTTAAAAATTAAAATTTTATATAATAGAATGACATGAAATAAAGAAAGTGAAATAGAATAAAAAATAAAAATAATATAGTGAAAAATAATTTATTTTTTAATTAAAAAAAGAAAAGAAAATTTTCTCTTCTCTTTCTGTATCCAAGAAAAAGAAAGAAAAAAAAATTAAACAAGGACAGAAGAGAAGCAAAAGAAAAAAAGTGAACTAATTAATAAACCAGCAAACAGAATGAAACCCAAATAAGGTTACATCCGATTTCCCCTAGAACTCAAATCATGAAGCTCTTTATACACTAAACAGGATGAGGGACTTGTGCTGGTATTCTAGGGGATGTGCTTGGAGGCACAGTTGGGTGGGGATTGGAGTAAGGTCTCCATTCTCCACTAGCTGGTGCCACTTAGCCTTACTGGGGTGGATCAGTGTGGCACATGTGTGTGTGCTGGGAGAGGTGGAAATGTCTTCACCCAGCTCTCTAGTCTCAGGAACAGGAACTTCGAGCTCTCACCGTCCTGTGATCAAGCGCTCCTCCTTTGTCTCAAGCCTCTGTCAACTCCCTGCCTCTATCCTGTCCATGTCCAAACTGTCTGCCTGCCAGGTGGCACCTCCTTCTAGAGTTTTATCTCAGATGAATTGTGTTTCAAAACCCCACACTTCAGAGGCCCCTATGTCTTGGACCCATGCTCTGGGGGAGGGTCTTGCTGAGCAATGGCTGGGTGCTGGCTTGCCCCAGAAAATGTTAGTGTGATTGCACAGTGATAGACGTTCAGAGATCATGGAAAATCACAACAGACAGCTGGCACCAGGTTTTGCCACACTCTGGTGTCTTTGTCCCAATACCAGGAAACATGGTTGCTCTCTGGGGTTCCCTGGAACCTTGGCCTGTTCAGAGGCATATGGCTTCTACCAAATGCACTCCAAGCAGGGGAACCACTTCTCCCTCTCTGGCACATGGACCCCTCAGACCCCACTGCCTGCTCCTGGGGATTCACCCTACTTACTCACCAGAGCACTGAGTTCCAGAACTTCAGACTCTGTGCTCCACTGTTTATAGAATCCTAATGGTATTGAAACCCTCTCCTTTCTTCCCATCAGTGATTTTGGGGAACAGATTTCTTGTTCAATCCCCTGTGTTTTCACCTTTTTCTTTCTCTCCAGCTACTTTCGAGGAGTGTTTTTCCTGCACTCTCCCAATGCACTGCACTCTCCCCCTTTCTCTGTCCTCTCCCCACAAAAACAGCTCCCTACCCTCCATGGCTTTTCTCTCCCCCAGTTCACCTCTCTGCACCATGTACCTGTCAAGTTCTGTGGCTCAAGTTATACAGATTGTTGTGTTAATCCTCAGATCAACTCCCTAGGCATGTAAAATCTTTTGGTGCTAATATAGCTGCATTTCAGGGATGAGACAGGCTGAGGGGCTCCATGCTGCTCCGGCATCTTCCCCAAACCCGCCTAACTTTTTATTTTTTATAGTTGCCATGTCACAAAAATTTACCATTTTAAAGGATACAATTTAGTGGATTTTACTACAGTTGACTTAACACAGATTTAAACAGTGTGGGTCCACTTATACATGGATTTTTTTATAAATATAATATAGTACTATAAATGTATTTTCTTTATGATTTTCTTAACATTTTTTCTCTCGCTCATTTAATTATAGGAGTGCGGTATATAATACATATACAATATATATATTAATCTACTGTTATTGGTAAGGATTCTGGTCAATAGTAGGCTATTAATAGTTAAGTTTTGGAGTCAAAAGTTATAGGGGCACCTGGGTGGCGCAGTCGGTTAAGCGTCCGACTTCAGCCAGGTCACGATCTCGCGGTCCGGGAGTTCGAGCCCCGCTTCGGGCTCTGGGCTGATGGCTCAGAGCCTGGAGCCTGTTTCCGATTCTGTGTCTCCCTCTCTCTCTGCCCCTCCCCCGTTCATGCTCTGTCTCTCTCTGTCCCAAAAATAAATAAACGTTGAAAAAAAAATTAAAAAAAAAAGTTATACACAGATTTTTGACTGTGTGGGAAGTTGGCGCCCCTAACATCTGCATTGTTCAAGGGTCACCTGGGCATTAATTGTGCAACAATCACTACTATCTATTCTAGAACATTTTCATCACTCCTCAAAGGTAACCCTGCAACCATTAGCAGTCATTCTCCATTCTCCCACTTCCCCTAGTCCTGGAAACCACTAATCTGTTTTGTGTCTTTTGGGAATTTCATATAAATGGTGTATAATATGTGGTTATTTGTGTGTCTGGCTTCCTTTACTTAGCATGGTGTCCTTGAGGTTCATTCATATTGTATTTTATTCCTTTGTATTCTAAATAGTATTCTATTTTGTGTTTGTGTATGTGTGTGTTCACATACATACCACATTTATCTATTTATCAGTTGACCTTCTGCATTGTTTTCACATTTTGGCTATTATGAGTAATGCTGCTATGAATATATGTATACCAGTTTTTGTGTGAACTTATATTTTCAGTATTCTTGAGTATATACATAGGAGAGGAACTACTATGTTAAATTATGTGGAAACTATAATTTAACTTTTGGAGAAATTGCCAAATTGTTTTCCACAGTAGTTTTACCAATTTACAGTCCTATCAACAGTGTATGAAGGTTCTAATTTCTCCATATCCTCATCACACATGTTATTATCCATTTTTTTATTATAGCCATTCTATTGGGTGTGAAGTGATATCTCATTGTGATTTTGATTTGTATTTCCCTGACAGCTAATGGTGTTGAGTGTCTTTACATGTATTTATTGGCCATTTATATATATCTTCTTTGGAAAAATGTTCAGATGCATTGCCCATTTTGAAGCGGTATTTGCCATTTTATTCTTCAGTTCTATATATTCTGGATACTAGGTCCTTATCAGATATAGTATATTCAAATATTTTCTTCCATTCTATGCATTGTTTCACTTTCTTGATGCTATCATTTGCAAAGCAAAAGTTTTTAATTTGGATGAAGTCTATTTTTTTTCATTTATGTAAAAAACTACTGCATAATCCACAGTCACAAATATTTGCTTCTGTGTTGTTTGACATGTTTTATAATTTTAGCTTTTACATTTAGGCCTTTAATCCATTTTGAGTTAGTTTTCACATATTGTGTGAGGTATGGGTCCAGGTTTATTCTTTTGCATGTGGATATCCAGTTGCCCAGCACCATTTGTTGAAAGGACTATACCCTCCCCTTTTGAATTGTCTTGATACCTTTGAAAAAAATATCAGTTTAGCATAAATGTTGGGTATAGTTCTTTTTTAAGTTTATTTATTTGAGAGAGAGTGTGTGCACAAGTTTGGGAGAGGAAGAGAGAGAGAGAGTGAAGGCAAGAGAGAAGCCCAAGCAGGCTTTGTGTTTTCAGTGCAGAGCCTAACGTGGGGTCCAATCTCATGAGCCATGAGATCATGACCTGAGCTGAAACCAAGAATCAGATGCTTAGCCAACTGAGCCACCCAAGCGCCCCTAGGTATATTTCTGTACTTTCACCTATTTCATTGATCTTTATATCTATTCTTGTGACAGTACCACTCTCTCTTGGTTACTAGAGGCTTATAGTAAGTTTTGGAATCAGGAAGTGTGAGTCTTTCAACATTGTTCTTCTTTTTCAAAATTGTTCTGGTTATTCTGTGTTTTTAAATTTCCATATGAAATTTAGAATAAGCTTGTCAATTTCTGCCAAGAAGCAAGATGAGAGTTATGATAGGGATTGTGTTGAATCTGAATCAACTTGCAGAATATTACCATCTTAACAATATTAAATCTTCCAATCCATGAACACGAGATAGCTTTTTATTTAGTTAGGTCTTCTTGACTTACTTTCAACAATGTTTTGCAGTGTTCAGTGCACAAATCTTGCACTTCTTTTGTGAAATGTATTCCTGAGGATTTTGTTCTTTCTGATGCCTCTTAAATTGGATTGTTTTCTTAATTTAATTTTCAAAAATACATTTGGCCTTTGCGTATTGATCTTGTATCATGCAAAATTGCTGAATTAATTTATTAGTGTATATGTGTATATATATAAAATCATGTCATATATGAATAGTTTTGATTTTTCTTTCTAATCTGAATGCTTTTTGTCTCCAGTTGTTCAAGCCTTCAGTACAAATGTTGCATAGAGGTGATGTTTGTTCGTGACTGTAGGATGAAAATGTTCAGTCTTTCACGATTAAGTATATTAACTATGGGTGGTCCATAAATTTCTATCAGCTGATTGAGAAAGTTTCTTCTCTGAAAGGGTGTTGGACTTTCCCAAATGTTTTTTCTCTGTCTATTGACATGATTGTGTATTTTTCAAACCTTTATTCCATTAATATGGTGTATTACATTGACTTTCATATGTTGAACGAACCTTGCATTCCTGGGATTAATCCCATCTGATAAAGTGGATTAAATACACACACACACACACACACACACACACACACACACACACATTACTGGATTTGGTCTTCAAGTATTTTGTTGAGAGTTTCTGCATTTCTATTTTTGAAAGTTAATGAAACATTAGTGTTAATTATTTTTAAATGTTTTGTAGACTTCACCAGTGATGCCATCTCATACTGATTTTTTTCCCATGTAAGAAGTTTTTAATTAGTAAACCAATCTCTTTGCTTCTCATAGGCCTATTCAGATTTTCTATTTTTTATCATTCTAGGAATTTATTTCGTCAGGCTATCTAATTTGTTGGCGTACAGTTGTTCATAGTGTTCCCTTTAATCATTTTTTTAAAAAAAATCTGTTATATTGGCAGTGATATTTCCTCTTTTATTCCTGATTTTAATAATTTGAGTCTTCTCTTTTTTCTCTATTTTAACTTTTTACAAAGCTAGTGTATTCCTGTATCAATTATGTAATTAAAAAATAAAACAATGGAAGATACATATAAAATAGAAAGGCATATCAAAATGGGGATCTGGGTAAGTTGGTAACTCCCTGGCAGTCATTTCTCCTCTATGGACCTAGGTTTCTTCATCAGAAAGTTATTATATTGGTTCATTGTTGCTGAAGTGGTTGAAAGTCTCTGTACTTTCAGATTATTTACATGATCAAATGTGGGATTAAAGAACATAGTTGGGAGTATTTGTGGGTAGAAAGTAGACCAATTTTGGAGAATCCCGGTATTCCTGAAGGACATAGTAGAGAAGCTAAGTATCGAAATGCACATTGAAGCTGAGTTATGGTAATATTTGAATTCCAGGGTGAGAGATTTGAACTTGGTAACAGGGAACTACTGAGGATTTTGGAGTGTGAGAGTAGATAATCAAAGTGATATTCAAAGAAATTGGTCTGGTAATGGTATATGGGAGGGATTAGAGCTGGAAGATAACCCAGAGAAGTCATCTAGGGAATGGGGGTCATGACAGTGGGAATGGAAAAAAAAAAAGAGATGAGAACCAGAGGTATTCTCTGATTTGGAAAGCACTCCCTGGAATGGCTAAGGGGGCAGGGGAGGGAGGAGTTAGCTGTCTTGTTCACTCTGTGTCTCTCATAATTAGTGGTGAGGCACAGAATAGGTCCAAAATATATTTATTTGTTAAATTGAATTGCATTAACCCAGCTTTGCTTAGAGTTCAATGAAGGCTGAAGAAAATAGTCTTCAAGTACTCTGAGAGGACTTCCAGGAAAGCCTTCCAAGTTGCTAGCCTCTAGACACTCTTTATTCACACCCCACTCCTGCAAATATAATGTACTCCTTCCCTCTGGAACTGTTCCAGAGAGTCATCTAATTCCAGCCATCCAAAATCCAATATTTTGAATGGGCTTGTCTTAAATTCCTGAGAAGAAAAGAAATGTTTTTCTTTTTAATCTCTTAAAGGCCTGCCTATGGTAACCTTTTTGTTTTGCTGTGTTTTAATTTAAATTTTACTTAGTTAACATACAGTGCAATATTGGTTTCAGAGTAGAATTCAGTTATTCATCACTTACATACAACATCCAGTGCTCATCACACATGCCCTCCTTAATACCCATCACACATCTAGCCCATCTCCCACCCACCTCCCTCCATCAATCCTCAGTTTGTTCTCTATCATGAACAGTTTCTTGTGGTTTGTTTCCTTCTCTCCTCTTTCCCCCAGGCCCCTTCCCATATGTACATCTGTTTTGTTTCTTAAATTCCACATATGAGTAAAATCATATGGTGTTTATCTTTCCCTGACTGACTTATTTCACTTGGCATAATACATTTCTAGCTCCATCCATGTCGTTGCAAATGGCAAGATTTCATTTTTTTGATGGCTAAGTAATATTCTATTGTGTGTGTGTGTGTGTGTGTGTGTGTGTGTGTGTATATATATATATATATATATATATATATATACCATGCCTTCTTTATCCATTCATCAGTTGATGGATATTTGGGCTCTCTCCACAGTTTGGCTATTGTTGATAATGCTGCTATAAACATTGTGGTGCATGTACCCCTTCAAATCTGTATTTTTGCATCCTTTAGGTAAATATCTAATAGTGCAATTTCTGGGTCTTAAGGTAGTTCTATTTTTAGCTTTTTGAGGAACCTCCATACTGTTCTCCAGAGTGGTTACACCAGTTTGCTTTTCCACCAACAATGTAAGAGAGTTCCCCTTTCTATGCATCCTCACCAACACCTGTTGTTTCTTTTGTTGTTAATTTTAGCCATTCTGACAGGTGTGAGGTTGTATCTCATTCTGGGAAAAGGAAAACAAAACTGAAGGTATAATATTTCTAGATTTCAAGCTATATTACAAAGCTGTAGTCATCAAGACAATGTGGTACTGGCACAAAAACAGACATAGACCAATGGAACAGAATAGAAAACCCAGAAATGGACCCACAATTATATCGTCAACTAATCTTTGACAAAGCAGGAAAGAATATCCTATGGTACCATTTTTTATAGCAAAACTTAGCTTGCTTTGTGGGAAGATGGGAAAAGCTAGTGAATTATTATAGGATGAAGCTTTTATTGTTTCAAAGAGATGACATCATGTATATGATGTCCTTACTTCAATGCCTTAGAATCACCTTTTTGAACAGATCTGTTCCTTGACCAATCATCCCTCATCATTTCCTATTGATTGTATGAAAGGGAAGCTATCAGCATATTGAGGACACAAAGTTGACCTTTGGAAGCTGGAAAGATATTTCCAATAGAACATTTGTAGAGGGTGATAAGTTCTGAATAGAGATACATTTTTACACATGCGGCTGTGTATGCAAAGTGCATTAAAAGAAGTCATCCCTATTTTGGCCTGTGGAAAATAGGTAGATTATATGCTTGTGACATATCTAGGCTTTCTGGGTGGTAACCATGCTCCTCATCCTCTGTGAGGCAAAAAGAGAGGGGAGAATACACAGAGTTGAAAAGTAACTACTGTTCCTGTAGCTCCATCCCAAAGCCTCTGTCCTCCTACGGCCACTCACTAATAGGGCCTTTCTGGTGGCAAAAATAATAATGCATCTAAATTTATTGATCTCAGCTTCTTGAGGCAGGAAAGTGGAAAAAGCTGGGGGGTTATGGAGGGCAAAGATAGATTGTTGATTAAAGCTGTTGAGACAACTGACAAGCTCTTTGGTTAATTCCCCTGGCAGATTTTACCACAATTCCTAGGGTCCCACCCTTCCTTTTTTCCTTGATACCCTGACTTTCCTCCTTCCTAGGAATGGGGTAAAATGAGTCATCTTCCTGATTTAAGTTGTCATCTCGGATCCAGAAATATCTCACTCAGCCTCCCGAAAGGAGGTTTTTCTGCATCCCTTTGCCTTCATGTGTTGGAATGGGTAGTTTCAATGTCTACCAACTGTACCTATTTATGATGATTCTGATAATTCTCATCTCACCTTGGCCCAATACCTTCCTTACTCTTTTCCTGTTTTCCTTAGAGTCAGAGGTGTAAAGATGCTAGCACAGTGGTTAAGAGCACAGGCTCTGAAAGTCAGATCACCTGGTTCCTGTCCCAGCTCTTCTGCTTTCCTAACTGTGTCACTTGGGACAAATTACTTAACTTTTTTGAGCCTCTGTCTCCTCTTCTGTGAAATAGAGGTAATAATGGTACATGCCTAGCAGGACTGAGTAATACAATTCATTGAAAACTTAGTATAGTAGTTGCTGTATAGTTAGTGCTCAATCAATAGCTATTGCTATTATGTGTGTGGGGACATTCAGTCATTTCCACTCTAAGAACTTTATATACTCAAGGCATGTTAGATTTTAATTATTATTTGTGCATCTTTTGATGTAAATCAACACTGAAGGTCCTGTTTTCAAAATGCCCACTCCAGTATCCAAATTTGGTCTCCATGATCATAGGTGTTGTGTTTGATCCAGATGTGGTACAGGCCCAACCATGTCTGGCTTAGTCTTTTTATCCAGCTGTGCTGCCTAGATATGCTCAAGCATGAATTAGTTATATTTTCCACAACTCCTTTCTCCTCTGAAACCTTAGATAAGAAGCCTCTCAGAGATGACTTTTCCCTCTTCAAAGTTCTATCCTTCTGCATCCTCCATTTTACAGATAGGTCATCAGAGGCCTAGAGAGGATTAAACTTATGGATAGGGCCTGGAAGTCACCCTAAAGCCAAGCTTGACATTTAGTTTACAGGGGCCTCTTGTCAAATGGTCTCTGAATACTTGAAGAATTTAGTTTATCATTTTTCTACTTGATTGGAAACTTTTCAAAGAAGGAAACTATTATTCTTCTTCTGCCTGCTTCCACAGCTCTGGGTGAACCAGGAGGATGGGGTAGAGGAAGGGCCCAGTGATGTGCAGAATGGGCACCTGGACCCCAACTCAGACTGCCTTTGTCTGGGCCGTCCACTACAGAACCGGGACCAGATGCGAGCCAATGTCATCAATGAGATCATGAGCACCGAACGTCATTACATCAAGCACCTCAAGGACATTTGTGAGGTAGGCCCAGCTATGATAGTTTATGTGGGGGCACCCAGGGTGTAATAGAGGGCATTTTCATGAAGAACCAACAACTCTGCTGAGCTTTACCTGTGACAGTCCCAAGATGTTGGAAAGAGCAGCTGGACTGGCCTTTTATATTCTGTTCAATGGGTAAAACAGGTCCCTTGGAGTTTCTCAGTCCCTATCTCAGTTTCTCTCTTTCTCTGTCTACCTAACATTCATCTTTTATCTTCATATTCCTTATTTCTCTATCTCTCCCTGCCTCCCTCACTTGATCTTCCCTTCCCTGAATCTCTATCCCTATCCTGTTGGCTTCTAATTTGGTTGTTGCCACCCCATGGAAAGGCCTGACTGCATTAATTAAAGCAAAACACGTCTCCCTCCAACTCAGTGGTTTACAAACTTGAATGTGCACTAGAGTCCCTGGAGAAACCTGTTAAATATGCATATTCCAGTCCCCTCCATCTCTTCAAAGTTGTGAATTCTCACTCTGGACAAACCAAAGCATCTCTATATTTAACAAGCATCCCTGGTGAAACTGGTGCTATTGGTCCTCCTCCTTCACTTGAAGAACACTGGTTTTGAGTTATGTCAGAAGAGTTTATGGGGAGGAATCTACAGGAGATAAAGGCTGAGTGGACAATTCTAAGCTCTTTCAATATGCCCCTTTTCCCCCAGGAGCTATGGCTCCACATTCCTTAACTCTATCCCTTCCATCTTTGTGATCTGAGTAAGGATTAGAGCCCTTTTCCTAACACTCCCTTGATGTCATGAGACAAGATGGAATTTTGAAAGGGCATTTTACTAAACACTTTGGGAATACCAATGGGAAATGGAGGAAAGAATGTTTTAAAAAAAGGTTTCTCTCTCTCTCTCTCTCTCTCTCTCTCACACACACACACACACACACACACACACACACACACACAATAGCATTCTGCTTCACCCAGGGAAAACTCTATTTTGAATATGTTTATCCCCTTCCTTCTAGGTAAAGAGTCAGGTCCTACTTTCTGTCCCCAAAGCCCTGTTGAGTGAGCCCAGGGCCCACTTGGAATCAATAGTACAGCTTTTTAAAAAAAAATTAAGTTTATTTAATTTTGAGAGAGAGAGAGAGAGAGAGAGAGAGAGAGAGAGAGAGAGAGAAGGAGTGGGGGAGGGGCAGAGAGATAGGAGATACAGAATCCGAAGCAGACTTCAGGTTCTGAGCTGTCAGCACAAAGCCTGATGCAGGGTTCGAACACATAAACGGTGAGATCATGACCTGAGCCAAAGTTGGCTGCTTAACCAACTGAGCCACCCAGGTACCCCTCAATAGTACAGCTTTAACATTTTTTAATGTTCTTATTTCTTTAGAATACTGTTGCCCAGTAGAACTTCCTATAGTGATGAAATATATCTGCATTCTCCAATGCAGTAGCCACTATCCAGCCATCTGTGGCTATTGAGTAGTTGAGATGTGGCTAGTATGATTGAGAAATGGGATTTTAAATTTTATTAAATTTTAATTTAAATAGACACATGTGACTAAATGACACCTACATTGGACAGTGCAGATCTAGAAAGATCAAAGCCAAGGAATATGGGCCTTAATTTCCTTTACCTCAACTCATTTTTTTATCCCTTCTAGGAATGTTAAAGTTTATCCCCACTCTCCCACTCCATGAGTCAGTATAGTGGAACAAACAAGGGCTCTGGGGACATGGAATGCTGGCTTTCACATCCTGATTTAACCACTTAGACACCCTATAACCATGAAGTTGCCCCTTAACTTCTCTGACTTTTGATTTTTCTGATTTGTCCAGTGGGCTTCATTATGCCAACCTCTTAAGTTTATTGATAAAACTAAGTAAACATAATGTAATTATTTGTAAAAAGGTAGTTTTACTTTCTTTTCCTTCCCTTTTCATCTATTCTCCCATCCATCCGTGTCTCTCTTTTGTAGTTTTCTCTCCCCCTACCTCCATAAAAATAGCTGAAAAAATACCCTCTGAAATGTGCTCTGTGTCGTTGGGCATGAAACCACTGTCATTCATTCAGCAAACGCATTGTAGAGTTCTGCTCCATGCCAGCCTTAGACATGGCTCCTACTTTCAAAGTTTTCTTCCCTAGACTAGTATCTGTATTACCTGGGAGCTTGTTAGAAATGTGGTATTTTTAGCTCCACTCGAGGCCTACCAAGTATGATTCTGCACTTTAACAAGACTCCCATTTGACTTACATTATATATTAAAGTTTGAGGAGCACTGCTATAAAATGATAGCTGTCTTATACTGTCAAAGAGTCTATAATATAAGTACAATGTGTTCTTTACCTGGTAGCTGAGTGATGCTATCAAGATCTAAGTTGGGTCATAACTCTCTTCCTCTCAAAACCATCTGATGGCTGACCACTTCTCCCTGAGTAAAAGCCAATTTCTTATTATTTACAAAGTCCTATGTGATAAACCTATTGTTACCTCTGTGACTTGATCTCCTTTATCTTTCCCACCTTCTGTCACTGCTCCAGGCACACTGGCCTCTTTCTGTTCCTAAAAAACTATCTTGCATGCCCCCCTTGCCAGATTTTGCACTGGCTTTTCCCTCTGCCTGGAGCACTCCTTCCCCAGATATCTTCATAGCTTCCTTCCTCACCTCCTTCAAGTCTTTACTCAAATATCACCTTCTCCTTGAGATCATCCCTGACCTTTCTATTTAAAATTATAACCTTGCACTATCTCTCCCTCTTTCCTGCTTTATTTTCCTCTATTGTACTTATTGCTATCTGATATATTATATATTTGCTTATATGATTTCTTTATTGTTCTTCTCCCCTGCTACAATGTAGATTCCATGAGGGGCAAGTGTTTTTACCTGTTGATTTACTATATATTGCCAATACCTAGCACGGTGTCTGGCACTTGGTACATGCTCAATAAATATTGTTGAAAGTAGGAATTAAATACAAGTGCTCACGTGCATGTATTACTTTGGCAAAATACATTCACATCTTATGCCACTTGATTTTCAGACAGGGCAGAGATTGTTACTGTTATTCCTATTTTCTAGATCAAAAGACTTGAGTCTCTAAGAGACAAAATTACTTTCTCTGAGTTCTCAGGCGCTGGCTCATTGAGAGTCATTTAGTTTTAGAAGGATCTTCTGTTCTCAACTCCAAAACATCTTGGCCTCTTCTTACAGGGCACAAGCTCAGGACAGCAATAGAAGTATTCATCTATCTAGAGGAGGGAGTGCTATGTTCCTGCTTTGAGGACTTGCCCAATCCAGCCAAACCAATTAAAGCTTTATCATTGATAAATATGGAACCAGCATATTACCAACAAAAGCTTTACTTGGTTTGGCTGGATTGGGCCTCTAACTTTGGCTCAGGTCATGACCTCATAATTTGTGGGTTCAAGCCCCACATTGGACTCTGTGCTGACAGCTCAGAGTCCGGAGCCTGCTTCGGATTCTGTATCTCCCTCTCTCTGCCCCTCCCCCACTCCTGTTCTGTGATCTGCTGGTTCCATATTTATCGATTATTCTTGGTGCTGAAGTTAAGGGTTTAAGTGTGAAGTATTTCTTTGTCCCACACTGCAACCACAGTGTTAGAAGGTTTAGCTAGAGCAAAAGAAGGATGGAGAAATCTGTGTCTAGGTGAACCTGAAGACAGTATTTTAGCCCAGGATTGTGTCACCACTAAACCAAAAGCTGTAAGTAACAATATGGTTTATCATAGAGAATACCAGACTCAGAATCAGGATACCCAGGTTCAGGACCCACCTTGATCTCTGACTGGCTGGGGAATCTCAGGTGAATGTTTTCCATCATGGGCCTTGTTCCTCAACTCTAAAATGAGAAGATTGGAAGAGTTGTTCTTTAAGTGCTTAATTTCTGGGTTTCTGTACAATCTTACTTAAGAAAGCTAAAGAAAGCTGTTGTCGTGATCCAGGTTACTTTTATATTGTCTGCTGCTTTCTCCTTGGTACCTGTGAAAACATGTCTTACTCAGGCATTACTGTGTTATCATAATGACTGTGTTCACATGGCGTAATCTACTCTTTCTGTAAATTAAGGGAAATCTCTAAATAATTCCCACTCTTGAGCTTTTGAAGAGGAAATGGGAGACACTACATTCAGTATAAAAAAGGCCACTATCTATTAGAAAATACACACATATATTTGTATATATTTACTGTATATAATGTATAGTAATGTATGTGGCACAGATGATTAAACATATATCATATATTATAATCTTATATAAAATATATATAATACATATAATAATATGTATATTATGTATATTATTATGTATATTTGCTCCTGGGAACAGAAGATGCTTTACAAACATTTAAGTTACAATACCCTTATTTTACAAATAAGAAGGTAGGAAATAAAGTATTTTTTTAAATCAAAGTCATTCAGTGAGGCCAGTGAGATAAAAGATCTTTTTTAATGAGTTCTTTGTAGAAGATGACATTTTTCTTTCTAAATCCAGAAAGTGGGATAAAATAGCTGGGTTCAGTTCTAGGTCACTTTGAACAATGATTGATGATATTGCCTCCCGTAACCTTAGAATTCACAGTATAATAAGGGAAACTGAGACAACAGGGTAAAGAAAGCTAAAGATGCCTTATAAAGTTGCCTTGTGTGCCTCTTTAAAGGAAGATAATCTCAGTTAACTCATATTTGTGAAATAAATTCTGCTCTCAAATGCCTCCAGAGAAACTGGACTAGCTTTCCTCAGTCATTTGCATTAGTGTCTCATATCCTTCACCATTAAGAAATTCTTCCTTAGGTCTAGTTGCATTTATCATGTTATTTCCATTTGATATGCTTAAGCCTGGGATTTCCAAACTTTTTGCCCATTTCACTTTTCCTTTCTGTGAATTGCCTATCCTCATGCTTTCCAGTTGTCTTTACATTTCCATGTATACATAGCAAATGATAACACATTGTAAAATGGTAATATTTGTATAGCATACTAAGGTATAAGGATGAGGCAGCTCAGCAGCTTGAAGTGACCATCTCAGGGCTTTCTAGCTCCCCTACACCTTACCTGTTCACCTTGAATCACCTGGATACTCTAGGCCCTGTTCCTATCCTTATCCATTCTCCTATAGTTTCTTATGTATTAATTAATTCATTTATTTTTGCTGATTTAGAGTAGTTCCTTGTATATTCCAGATATTAATCCCTTGTCAATTTTCCACGTTGCAATACCTTCTTCCTGTGATCCTCTTCTTTTTTAATTGTTTTCTTTAATTTGAAGAAAGGATACCTTGGACAAAAAAGGGGAAAAAACAAACACCAATATAAATATTCTGCTTCTAGTTTAGGTTTATCATCACTAGCATGAAAAGAGCTAGTCATTTTGTAGTTATTCAACATATATTTATTGAGCAGCAACTATATTCCAGGTACTGTTAAACTCTGGGATACTGCTATGGACAGGAAGACAACCATGATCATAATCCCCTAATTTTCTTAAAATTATTTTTAAAGGGTGCCTGGGTGGCTCAGTCGGTTAAGCAGCCGACTTCGGCTCAGGTCATGATCTCGTGGTCCATGAGTTTGAGCCCTGCGTCGGGCTCTGTGCTGACAGCTCAGAGCCTGGAGCCTGTTTCGGATTCTGTGTCTCCCTCTCTCTGACTCTCCTCCCCTATGCATGCTCTGTCTCTCTCTGTCTCAAAAATAAATAAACGTTAAAAAAATTAAAAAATATATTTTTAAGATGTTTATCAACTCCCCTGTCAGGCCTAAGGTTTCCACACAAAACAATATATGAAATATATATTAAGTCAGAGCTGAAAGGGGCCCTGGAAATTTTTCTGATATATGTATTTTAGAGATGGAGACACTGAGGGCCAGACTTATGCAAGTCTTTCCTAGGGAATTTCCCAAAACGTAGGTGATTCATAGGCTCTTCAGTCTATTTTATTTCCCTGCAGTCTTTGGGATCTTCCCTGGAGATAATGGCTATGATTTGTATCCCATATCAAGCTAATTTTAGCTCAATGCACTAGATCTAGACGTCTAGATCAACCCTGTGGGCTTAAGAACAGAGTGAAATAGGTAGGCAACTTCTCTTTGACTGTTACCATGGCAATGCCAGGACTAATTTATGCCAATAGTGATTGATTTAAAAATCTCCCATAGTATTCTTAACTACTGTGTGGTCTGCCTTCTCAGAGGCTCTCACATATGGCTTCTGTTGAATCAGTTCACACTACTGCCATATCACCCTTTTCTCTCCTACCATTCAATGGGGAAGCATCTGTCAGCATGTTGAAGCATGCTTGACAGTAAGAGCCACAGACCTCTTTGCTTCTTCTGCCTTGTGTTGTTTTTCAGGCTCCTGTATACCCTGCCTACTCCCCTTTGACTCTGTATTATTTTCTCCATTTTCTTCTGAAAACAGGACTCACAACTGAACTCTGCTCTCCTGCCATGGTGTAACACCTTCCTGTTACTTCTCTCATTCTATCCTCTCAATTTGTTTATTTTTTTCCTCCAACATAAACTGACATTAGGTTTTTTACAGTCACATTCCACTGCCAACTCACCTTAATCTATGTGCCCTCAAAAAATGAGTGAATGAGAAGAAATAAGTATTGATTGACCCCTAAGCCAAGCATTTTTTTCACCATTTCTGTGGAAAACTAATATAGTCACCAGGTCAGCCAAAGGAAGAGGATGAAAAATAAAAGCAAGACTCCAGGGACTAGTGATCTCTCCTGGTGTTTCTCCCCTCAGAAGCCTAGGTAGTTGTGTTGGGTAGTGGCTAAATGTGACATTTTGGGGTTCTCTTACTACCCCCATATTCTTATGTCCTATTTCTTATTTCCTTGATAAGGGCAGTTTCTATTTGGAATCCCATCGGAAAGCCATGTGTCTTAAATAGGACTGATGATTTTTAGAAAACATTGGTTTCTCCCCCTTTCCTTGATAATACTGTTCTCAAGGTAGGCTTCTTGAGATTGTATTCTTTACATTTTCTTACAAAGACTTTTTTCTCCAGTTTTATGCAAAAGACAAGACCATTAGAGGAAGATTGAAAATAGGAAAAATAAAATCAGAATTCACCAAATAGAACTGTTTGAACTTTTGTATAATTGCTTGAAAAATCTGTATGTGTGTGTGTATATATATATATATAATATGTGTAATATATATACACAAATATATATATGTTTGTATACACATGTATATACTTATACATATATGTCTAAATACATGTATGTATTTACAGAGCTATAATTATGGTGACATATCATTTGTTTCTACTTTTTAATGTTATTTCATAAACACTACTTCATGTTTCTAGACAGGTTTTTTTTTATTTAAATTATGGTTAGTTAACATACAGTGTAATATGAGTTTCAGGTACATAATATATTGATTCAGCACTTCCATACACCACCTGGTGTCATCACAACGAGTGCATTCCTTAATCTGCGTCACCCATTTAGCCCATCCCCCCACCCACCACCCTTCTAGTAATCATCAGTTTGTTCTCTATAATTAAAAGTCTGTTTCTTGGTTTGCCTTTCTTTTTTCCCCTTGGCTCATGTTTTGTTTCTTAGATTCCACATATGAGTGAAATCATATCTTTAACTGTCTTTCTCTGACTTATTTCACATAACATAATACTCTCTAGCTCCATCCACATCATTACAAATGGCAAGATTTCATTCCTTTTTTTTAAGCTTATGTATTATTTTTGAGAAATAGAGCAAGTGGGAGAGAGAGGGAGAGTGCAGACCCCAATGCAGGGCTCGAGCCCACAAACCATGAGATCATGACCTGAGCAGAAGTTGGACGCTTAACTGTCTGAGCCACCCAGATGTCGCAAGATTTCATTCTTTTTGGTGGCTGAGTAATATTCTAGTGTGTGTGTGTGTGTGTGTGTGTGCGCGCACACACAGTGTATCTGTATGTATTCATCAGTCAATGGACACTTGGGCTGCTTACATAGTTTGGCTATTCTAGATAATGCTGCAATAAACATTGGGGTGCATATATGACTTCAAATTAGTATCTTTGTATTTTTTGGGTAAATACCTATTAGTTCATTTGCTGAATTGTAGGGTAGCTCTATTTTTAACTTTTTTGAGGAAGCTCCATACTATTCTCTAGAGTGGCATGCTCCAGTTTGCATTCCCACCAAAGTGCAAGATGGTTCCTCTTTCTCTACATTCTTGCCAACACCTGCTGTTTCTTGTGTTGTTGATTTTACCCATTCTTTAAGGTATGCGGTGATATCTCGTTATAATTTTTTTTAATTTTTTTAATGTTTATTTTTTGAGAGAGAGAGACAGACAGAGTGTGAGCAGGGGAGGGACAGAGAGAGAGGGAGACCCAGAATCCGAAGCAGGCTCCAGGCTCTGTGCTGTCAGCACAGAGCCCAATGCAGGGCTCAAACCCATAACTGCAAGATCATGACCTAAGCTGAATTTGAATGCCTAAGTGACTGAGCCACCCAGGTGCCCCTCATTGTAGTTTTGATTTGTATTTCCTGATACTAATGTTGAGCATCTTTTCATATGTCTGTTGTCCATCTGTATTTCTTCTTGGAAAAATGTCTATTCATGTCGTCTGCCCATTTCTTTTCTTTTTTTTTTAAGAGAGAGAAAAAAGTGCATATGCAAGGTATGGGGGAGAGTGGGAGAGAGGCAGAGGAAGAGAGTGAGAGAGAACCTTAAGAAGGCCCCACGCTGAGCATGGAGCCCAATGCAGGTCTTGATCCCACTACCCTGGGATCATGACTTGAGCCAAAATTGGCAGTCAGATGCTCAACCGAGCGAGCCACCCAGGCACCCCATCTTCTGCCCATTTCTTAACTGGATTATTTGGTTTTGGGGGTGTTGATTACTATAAGTTCTTTATATATTTTGGATACTAATCCTTTATCAGATATGTCACTTGCAATTATCTTCTCCCATTCTGTAGGTTTCCTTTTAGTTTTGTTGATTGTTTCCTTTGCTATGCAGAAGATTTTTATTTTGAGGAAGTCCCAATAGCTGAAATTTGCTTTTCTTTTCCTTGCCTCAGGAGACATATCTGAGAGAAGTTGCTACTGCTGATGTCAAAGACGTTACTGCCTGTATTCTCTTCTAGGATTTTGATGGTTTCAATTCCCACATTTATATCTTTAGTCCATTTTTTATTTATTTTTGTGTGTGGTGTATGTAAGGGTCTAGTTTCATTCTTTTGCATAATACTGTCCAGTTTTCCCAACATCACTTGTTGAAGAGACTATCTTTCCCATTGGATATTCCTTCTCGGTTTGTTGAAGATTAATTGACCATATAGATGTGGGTTCATTTCTGGGTTTTCTATTCTGTTCCATTTGTCCATGTGTCTTTTCTTTTACCATACTGTCTTGATGACTACAGGTTTTTAATACAGCTTGAAGTCCAGAATTATGATGACTACAGCTTTTTTTTTTTTTCAAAATTGCTTTGGCTATTTGTGGTCTTTTGTAGTTCCATACAAATTTTAGGATTGTTTGTTCTAGCTCTGTGAAAAATTCTTTTGGTATATTGATAGGGATTGCATTAAATGTGTAAATTGCTTTGGGTAGTAGAGACATTTTAAGAGTATTTGTTCTTCTAATCTGTGAGCATGGAATGTCTTTCCATATCTTTGTGTCATCTTCAGTTTCTTTCACTGGTGTTTTATAGTTTTCAGAGGACAGGTCTTTCACCTCTTTGGTTAGGTTTAATCCTAGGTATGTTATTGTTTTTAGTGCAATTGTAATTGGCATTGATTCCTTCATTTCTCTTTCTGCTGTTTCACTATTGGTATGTAGAAATGCAACAGATTTCTCTATGTTCATTTTGTATATTGCAACTTTACTGAATTTGTTTATCAGTTCTAACAATTTTTTGGTGGAATTTTAGGGTTTTCTATATAGAGTATGATGTCTTCTGCAAATAGTGAAAGTTTGATTTCTTCCTTGCCAATTTGGATGCATTTAATTTCCTTTTGTTGTCTGGTGTGGCTAGGGCTTCTAGTATTGTGTTAAATAACAGTGGTGAGAGTGGACGTCAATGTCTTACACCTGACCATGGAGGAAAAGCTCTTAGCTTTTCCGCATGTAGGATGATATTAGCTGTGGGTTTTTCATATATGGCCTCTATTATGTTGTGGTATGTTCCCTCTACTCCTACTTTGTTGAGGGATTTTAAGCATGAATTGATGTTATACTTTGTTAAATGCTTTTTCTGAATCTATTGAATGATCATATGTTTCTTATCCTTAATTTTATTAATTAATATGTTTCTTATCCTTAATTTTATTAATTAATAATTAATTAATTTATTAATTATCTTGTTGATTGATTTGTGAATATTGAACCACGCTTGCAACCCAGAAATAAATCCCAATTGAATGTGGTGAATGAATTTTTTAAAGTTTTGTTGGATTTAGTTTGTTATTATTTTGTTGAGAAAATTTGCATCCAGGTTAATCAGGGATATTGGCCTGTGTTCTCTTTTTACTGGAGTCTTTATCTGGTTTTGTAATCGGAGTGATGTTGACCTCATAGAATGAATTTGGAATTTTCTTTCCTTTTCTATTTTTTGGAATAGTTGAGAAGAATGGATATTAACTCTTCTTTAAATGTGTGGTAGAATTCCACTGGGAAGTCATCTGGTCCTCAGCTTTTGTTTCTTGGGATTTTTTTTTTTATTACTGATTCAAATTATTTCCTGGTTATTAGTCTGTTCAAGTTTTTGTTTCTTCCTGTTTAAGTTTTGGTAGTCTATATGTTTCTGAACATCAATTTCTCAAATTCAAATTCAAATTCAAATCAAATTCATCAATTTCTCCCAGGTTGTCCAATTTGTTGGCATATGGTTTTACATACTATTCTCTTATAATTGTTTATATTTCTGTCGTTTTTGTTGTTATTTCTACTCTCTCATTTGTGATTTCATTTATTTGGGTTTTTCCTCTTTTGTTTCCAGTAAGTCTGACTAGAGGTTTATCAATTTTATTAATTTCTTCAAAGAGCCACCTCCTGGTTTCATTGATCTTTTTTTTTTTTTTTGATGCTATATCGTTATTTTCTGATATAAATTTTATTATTTCCTTTACTCTGCTGAGTTTAGGCTTTGTTTACTGTCCTTTTTGTAGCTCCTTTAGGTGTAAGGTTAGGTTGTTTATTTCAGATTTTTATTTCTTCTTAAGGTAGATATGTATTGCTATAGACTTCCCTCTTAAGATCACTTTTGCTGCATCCCAAAGATTTTGGACCATTGTGTTTTCATTTTCATTTGTTTCCATGCATTTTTAAAATTTCTTTTTTGATTTCCTAGTTGACCCATTCATTATTTATTAACATGTTGTTTAACCTCTATGTATTTGTGGTCTTTCAAAATGTTTTTTTGTGTTTGACTTCTAGTTTCATTGCATTGTGGTCAGAAAGATGACTTAGATCTTCTACGATTTGTTGAGGTTTGTTTTGTTGGTTAATATGCGATCTATTCCAGAGAATGTTCCGTGTGCACCTGAAAAGAATGTGTAGTCTGCTCTTTGAGGATGCAATGTTCTGATTATATTTGTTAAGTCCATCTGTTTCACTGTGTCATTCATCCATTGTTTCCGTGTTCATTGCTGTTCAGATAATCTGTCCAGTGATGTAAGTAGGGTGTTAAAGTCTCCTACTATTATTGTGTTATTATCAATTAGTTTCTGTATGTTTGTTATTAATTGTTTTATATATTTGGATTCTTCCATATTGAGTGCATAAATATTTACAATTATTATATCTTCTCATTGGATTATCCTATTTATTATTATATGGTGCCCTTCTTCATCTCTTGTTACAGTGTCTGTTTTAATTCTAGTTTGTACAATATAATGATTGCTACTGTGACTTTCTTTTTATATCCATTTGTGTGATAAATGTTTCTCCATCCCCTCACTTTCAATCTACAGGTGTCTTTAGGTCTAAAACAAGCCTCTTGTAGGCAGCATATAGATGGGTCTTACGTTTTTTTATCCATCCTGGCACCCTATGTCTTTTTTTAATTCAAATTTTCATTAACACACAGTACAATATTGGTTTCATAACTATAATTTAGTGATACTTTACTTACATACAATATCCAGTGCTCATCACAAATACAACCTTAATACCCATCATCTATCTAGCCCATCTCCTGCCCACCTCCTTCCATCAACATTCAGTTTGTTCTCTATCACTAAGAGTCTCTTGTGGTTTGTTTCCCTTTCTTCTCTTTCTCCTCTCCCTTCCCATATGTTCATCTGTTTAGTTTCTTAAATTCCACATAGAGTGAAATCCTATGGTGTTTTTTGGACTGACTTCACTTAGTAGCATAATACATTCCAGCACCATCCACATTGTTGCCAATGGCAAGATTTTATTATTTTTGATGGCTGAAATATATATATATATATATATATATATATATATATATATATAT
>NW_024420170.1:689966-711273 GCF_014898765.1 Herpailurus yagouaroundi | reverse complement strand
GTTTTGTTGGTTGTTTCCTTTGCTGTGCAGAAGCTTTTTATCTTCATAAGGTCCCAGTAATTCACTTTTGCTTTTAATTCCCTTGCCTTTGGGGATGTGTCGAGTAAGAGATTGCTACGGCTGAGGTCAGAGAGGTCTTTTCCTGCTTTCTCCTCTAAGGTTTTGATGGTTTCCTTTCTCACATTCAGGTCCTTGATCCATTTTGAGTTTATTTTTGTGCACTATGGAATACTACGTGGCAATGAGAAAAAATGAAATATGGCCTTTTGTAGCAACGTGGATGGAACTGGAGAGTGTGATGCTAAGTGAAATAAGCCATACAGAGAAAGACAGATATCATATGGTTTCACTCTTATGTGGATCCTGAGAAACTTAACAGGAACCCATGGGGGAGGGGAAGGAAAAAAAAAAAAAGAGGTTAGAGTGGGAGAGAGCCAAAGCATAAGAGACTGTTGAGAACTGAGAACAAACTAAGGGTTGGTGGGGGGTGGGAGGGAGGAGAGGGTGGGTGATGGGTATTGAGGAGGGCACCTTTTGGGATGAGCACTGGGTGTTGTATGGAAACCAATTTGACAATAAATTTCATATATAAATAAAAAAAATAAAAAAAATATAAAAAAATAAATTAAAAAAAATTAAAAAAAAATAAAAATAAATTACCTCATCCAGAAATTGTACTACAAGGTATTTATGCAAAGGATAAAATATTACTAATTCAAAGGGATATATGCAACCCAAAGTGTATAGCTGCATTAGCAACAATAGCCAAATAATAGAAACAGTTCAAATGCCCATCAACTGATGAATGGATAAATAAAAATGATACACACACATGCACACACACACACACGCACACACAATGGAGTATTACACAGCCATATAGAAGAATGAAACCGACTAGACTGAAGGAAGATGGCAGTGTAGGAGGACGCTGGGCTCACCACATCCTGCTGACCACTTAGATTCCACCCACATCTGCCTAAATAACCCAGAAAACCGCCAGAAGACTAGCAGAATGGACTCTCTGGAGCCAATCGTAAACGCAAGGCCCACAGACTAGGGTAGGAAGGGCGGAGAGGCGGTGCACGCTACACGGACTGGCGGAGGGAGCCAGGGTGGTGGAGGGGCAGCCAGCCCACCCCGCAAGGCAGAGCTCCCGAGTCTGGCTTGCAAAACCTGAGGGGCCCAACTTCATGAGTTCTGACACCCAGCAGGACTTAACATCTGGAATAAGTCAACAGCTCTGCTCTGAGAACAGGAGGGCTAGAGGACAACGGAAGGGAGAGTTGTTGACCCCTGGAGGACAGAGCTCAGCTTGGCGGGGAACAAAGGCACTCACCAGCGCCATCTCCCTCACCCATTTCCCAGCCAAATTCCCAAAGGGAACCAGATCCCATCATGGAACTTTCTTGCACCACACAAACACCCAACACTGTGCTTCTGTGGATCCATACCTCACAGGTTTGCCTCACTCACAGTGCCATAGGGCCCCTCCAGAAGCAGACTACTGAAGGCAAAGCAAGCTGAGTCTGCCCCTCCCGCCCCTGTGTACCTTGTGGATCCACCCCAGCTAATATGCCAGATCCCATTGAAGCAGCACCACAAGCCTGGCAGTGTGCAGGTAGCCCAGACAGGGGCCACACCACTCCACAGTGAGTCCTGCCCGTGGGAGAGGAGGAGATAAGGTACACACCAGTCTGACTGTGGCCCCAGCAGTAGGCTGGGGGTAGACATCAGGTCTGACTGCGGCCCCACCCACCAACACAAGATACTCCAGACAGCACAAGGGAGGAGCCCTACAGTTCCACGCCACTCCAGGGACTATCCAAAATGACGAAATGGAAGAATTCTACTCAAAAGAAACTCCAGGAAGTAGCGACAGCTAACGAAGTGATCAAAAACGATTTAAGCAATGTAATAGAAAAGGAACTTAAAATAATAGTCATAAAATTAATCGCGGGCCTTGAAAAAAGTATAGCGAACACCAGAGAATCTATTACTACAGAGATCAAGGAACTCAGAAACAGTCAGAAGGACCTAAAAAATGCTACAAATGAGCTGCAAAATAAAATGGAGGCGACCACAGCTCGGATTGAAGAGGCAGAGGAGAGAATAGGTGAATTACAAGATAAAATTATAGAAAAAGAGGAAGCTGAGAAAAAGGCAGACAAAAAAATCCAGGAGTATGACGGAAGAATTAGAGAATTAAGTGATATAAGGAAACGCAATAATGTACGCATAATTGGGATTCCAGAGGAGGAAGAGAGAGGGAAAGGTGCTAAAGGTATATTGAAGAAATCATAGCTGAGAACTTCCCTGATCTGGGGAAGGAAAAAGGCATTGAAATCCAAAAGACACAGAGAACTCCCTTCAGACATAAGGTGAGTTTATCTTCTGCACAACATACCACAGTGAAACTGGCAAAAGACAAGGATAAAGAGAAAATTTGAAAGCAGCTAGGGATAAACATTCTCTATATATAAAGGAAGACCGATAAGGCTCATGACGGATCTATCTACTGAAACTTGGCAGGCCAGAAAATCCGGCAGGAAATCTTCAATGTGATGAACAGAAAAACATATGCAGCCAAGAATCCTTTATCCAGCAAGTCTGTCATTTAGAATAGAAGGGGAGATAAAGGTCTTCCCAAAGAAACAAAAACTGAAGGAATTCATCACCACTAAATTAGCCCTACAACAGATCCTAAGGGGAATCCTGTGAGACAAAGTAACAGAGACATCACTACAAGCGTGAAACCTACAGACATCACAATGACTCTACACCCATATCTTTCTACAATAACACTGAATGTAAATGGACTAAATGCTCCAATCAAAACACATAGGGTATCAGAATGGATTAAAAAAAACACAAGACCCATCTATTTGCTGTCTACAAGAGACTCATTTTAGACCTGAGGACACCTTCAAATTGAAAGTGACGGGATGCAGAACTATCATGCTACTGGAAGTCAAAAGAAAGCTGGAGTAGCCATACTTGTATCAGACAAACTAGACTTTAAATTAAAGGTTGTAACAAGAGATGAAGAAGGGCATTATATAATAATCACAGGGTCTATCCATCAGGAAGAGCTAACAATTATAAATGTCTATGTGCCAAATATGGGAGCCCCCAAATATATAAAACAATAAATCACAAACATAAGCAACATTATTAATAAGAATGTGGTAATTGCAGGGGACTTTAACACCCCACTTAAAGAAATGGATAGATCATCTAGACACATGGTCAATAAAGAAACAAGGGCCCTGAATGATACATTGGATCAGAAGGACTTGACAGATATATTTAGAACTCTGCATCCCAAAGCAACAGAATATACTTTCTGCTCGAGCGCACATGGAACATTCTCCAAGATAGATCACATACTGGGTCACAAAACAGCCCTTCATAAGTATACAAGAATTGAGATTATACCATGCATATTTTCAGACCACAATGCTATGAAGCTTGAAATCAACCATAGGAAAAAGTCTGGAAAATCTCCAAAAGCATGGAGATTAAAGAAATCTCTACTAAAGAATGAATGGGTCAACCAAGCAATTAGAGAGGAAATTAAGAAATATATGGAAACAAACAAAAATGAAAAGACAACAATCCAAATGCTTTGGGATGCAGCGAAGGCAGTCCTGAGAGGAAAATATATTGCAATCCAGGCCTATCTCAAGAAACAAGGAAAATCCCAAATATAAAATCTAACAGCACACCTAATGGAAATAGAAGCAGAAGAGCAAAGACACGCCAAACCCAGTAGAAGAAGAGAAATAATAAAGATCAGAGCAGAAATAAACAATATAGAATCTAAAAAACTGTAGAGCAGATCAATGAAACCAAGAGTTGGTTTTTTGAAAAAATAAAATTGATTAACCTCTACCCAGGCTTCTCAAAAAGAAAAGGGAGATGACCCAAATAGATAAAATCATGAATGAAAATGGAATTATTACAACCAATCCCTCAGAAATACAAGCAATTATCAGGTAATACTATGAAAAACTATATGCCAACAAACTGGACAACCTGGAAGAAATGGACAAATTCCTAAACACCCACACACTTCCAAAACTCAAACAAGAGGAAATAGAAAGCTTGAACAGACCCATAACCAGCAAAGAAATTGAACCAGTTATCAAAAATCTCCCAACAAATAAGACTCCAGGACCAGATGGCTTCCCAAGAGATTTCTACCAGACATGTAAAGCAGAGATAATACCAATCCTTCTCAAGCTATTCCAAAAAATAGAAAGGGAAGGAAAACTTCCAGACTCATTCTATGAAGCCAGTATTACTTTGATTCCTAAACCAGACAGAGACCCAGGCCAGAACCCAGAACTACAGGCCAATATCCCTAATGAATAAGGATGCAAAAATTCTCAAGAAGATATCTTCTCAATAAGAAATCGAATTCAACAGCATATAAAAAGAATTATTCACCATGATCAAGTGGGATTCATTCCTGGGCTGCAGGGCTGGATCAACATTTGCAAATCAATCAATGTGATACATCACATTAATAAAAGAAAAGATAAGAACCATATGATCCTGTCAATCGATGCAGAAAAAGCATTTGACAAAATTCAGCATCCTTTCTTAATAAAAACCCTCAAGAAAGTCAGGATTGAAGGAACGCACTTAAACATCATAAAATCTACTTATGAAAAGCCCAGAGCTAACATCATCCTCAATGGGGAAAAACTGAGAGCTTTCCCCTGACATCAGGAAACCGACAGGGATGTCCACTCTCACTGCTGTTGTTTAACATAGTGTTTGAAGTGCTAGCATGAGCAATCAGACAACAAAAGGAAACCAAAGGCATCAAAATTGGCAAAGATGAAGTCAAGCTTTCACTTTTTGCAGATGACATGATATTATACATGGAAAATCCAATAGACTCCACCAAAAGTCTTCTAGAACTGATACATAAATCACCAAAGTTGCAGTATACAAAATCAATGTACAGAAATCAGTTGCATTCTTATACACCAATAATGAAGCAGCAGAAAGACAAATAAAGAAACTGATCCCATTCACAATTGCACCAAGAAGCATAAAATACCTAGGAATCAATCTAACCAAAGATGTACAAGATCTGTATGTTGTAAACTATAGAAAGCTTATGAAGGAAATTGAAGAAGATATAAAGAAATGGAAAAAACATTCCATGCTCATGGGTTGGAAGAATAAATATTGTCAAAATGTCAATACTACCCAAAGCTATCTACACATTCAATGCAATCCCAATCAAAATTGCACCAGCATTCTTTTCGAAGCTAGAACAAGCAATCCTAAAATTTGTGTGGATCCACAAAAGGCCCCGCATGCCGAAGTAATTTTGAAGAAGACCAAAGTAGGAGGCATCACAATCCCAGACTTTAGCCTCTACTACAAAGCTGTACTCATCAAGACAGCACGGTATTGGCACAAAAACAGACACATAGACCAATGGAATAGAATAGAAACCCCAGAACTAGACCCACAAAAGTATGGCCAACTAATCGTTGACAAAGCAGGAAAGAATATCCAGTGGAAAAAAGACAGTATCTTTCACAAATGGTGCTGGGGCAACTGGACAGCAATATGCAGAAGGATGAAACTCGACCACTTTCTGGCACCATTCACAAAATGAAACTCAAAATGGATAAAGGACCTGAATGTGAGACAGGAAACCATCAAAACCCTAGAAGGGAAAGCAGGAAAAAAACCTCTCTGACCTCAGCCACAGCAATTTCTTAGTTGACACATCCCGAAAGGCAAGGGAATTAAAAGCAAAAATGAACTATCGGGACCTCATGAAGATAAAAAGCTTCTGCACAGCAAAGGAAACAATCAACAAAACTAAAAGGCAACCAACGGAATGGGAAAAGATATTTGCAAATGATATATCGGACAAAGGGCTAGTATCCAAAATCTATAAAGAGCTCATCAAACTTCACACCCAAAAAGCAAATAATCCAGAGAAGAAATGGGCAGAAAACATGAATAGACACTTCTCTAAAGAAGATATCCGGAGGGGCGCCTGGGTGGCGCAGTCGGTTAAGCGTCCGACTTCAACCAGGTCACGATCTCGCGGTCCGGGGGTTCGAGCCCCGCGTCAGGCTCTGGGCTGATGGCTGATGGCTCAGAGCCTGGAGCCTGTTTCTGATTCTGTGTCTCTCTCTCTCTCTCTGCCCCTCCCCCGTTCATGCTCTGTCTCTGTCCCAAAAATAAATAAACGTTGTAAAAAAAAAAAAAAAAAAAAAGAAGATATCCGGATGGCCAACAGGCACATGAAAAGATGCTCAATGTCGCTCCTCATCAGGGAAATACAAATCAAAACCACACTCTGATATCACCTCACGCCAGTCAGACTGGCTAAAATGAACAAATCAGGAGAGTATAGATGCTGGAGAAGATGTGGAGAAACGGGAACCCTCTTGCACTGTTGGTGGGAATGCAAAGTGGTGCATCCACTCTGGAAAACAGTGTGGAGGTTCCTCAAAAAATTAAAAATAGACCTACCCTATGACCCAGCAATAGCACTTCTAGGAATTTACCCAAAGGATACAGGAGTACTGATGCATAGGTGCACTTTTACCCCAATGTTTATAGCAGCACTCTCAACAATAGCCAAATTATGGATAAAGCCTAATTGTCCATCAACTGACAAATGGTTAAAGAAATTGTGGTTTATATACACAATGGAATACTACATGGTAATGAGAAAGAACACAATATGGCCCTTTGTAGCAACGTGGATGGAACTGGAGAGTGTTCTGCTAAGTGAAATAAGTCATACAGAGAAAGACAGGTATCATATATTTTCACTCTTATGTGGATCCTGAGAAACTTAACAGAAGTCCATGGGGGAAGGGAAGAAATAAAAAGAGGTTATGGGGGAGAGAGCCAAAATATAAGAGACTCTTAAAAACTGAGAACAAACTGAGGGTTGATGGGGGGTGGAAAGAGGGGAGGGTGGGTGATGGGTATTTAGGAGGGCACCTTTTGGGATGAGCACTGGGGGTTGCATGGAAACCAATTTGACAATTAATTTCACTTAAAAAAAGAATGAAACCATGAGAGAAGTAAAGATGATGGAGACATAGGGGGACCCTAAGCTTTTCTGGTCCCTCAAAGACAGCAGTTATTGAAGTCAGATCACTTGGAACACCCAGCAAATCGATTTATGAACTGGTAGAAGAAAACCCATTGATAACAATACCACAGTAGTGGGGAACTTTCATACCCCACTTATAGCAATGGAAAATCAACAGAAACGATTTTCTTTTTTTTTAATTTTTTAATGTTTATTTGTATTTGACAGAGAGAGAGAGAGCATGAGCAGGGGAGGGGCAGAGAGAGAGGGAGACCCAGACTCCAAATGAGGCTCCAGGCTCTGAGCTGTCAACACAGAGCCCGACGTGGGGCTCGAACTCACCGACTGCGACATCATGACCTGAGGCGAAGTCGGACGCTCAACCGACTGAGCCACCCAGGCGCCCCAACAGAAACGATTTTCTAAGCAGAATATCAGCAAGAAACAATGGCTTTCTTACACTGTAAACAAAAATAAATTCAAAATGCATGAAGGACCTAAACGTGAGACAGGAACTCATCAAAATCTTAGAGGAGAGCATAGGCGCCAAACTCTTTGACCTCAGCTATAGCAACTTATTACTAGACAGGTCGCTGGAGGTAAGCAAAATGAAAGCAAACATGAATTAGTGGAACTTCATCAAGATAATAAGCTTCTGCAAAGTGTAGGAAGCAATCAACAAAACTAAAGGGCAGCCTATGGAATGGGAAAATATATTTGCAAACGACATATATGTTAAAGGGTTAGTATCCAAAACCTATAAAGAACTTGTCAAACTCCACACCCAAAAACCAAGCAACCTAGTTAAGAAGTAGGCAGAAGACATGAATAAAAACTTTTCCAAAGAAGACATCCAGATGTCTAACAAACACATGAAAAGATGCTCAACATCAGTCATCATCAGAGAAATACAAATCAAAACCACAATGAGATACCATCTTGCACCTTTCTGAATAGCTAAAATTAAGAACAGAAGAAACAAGGAGTGTTGAGAAGGATTCAGAGAAAAGGGAACTCTCTTTCACTGCTTGTGGGAATGCAAACTGTGCAGCCACTCTGGAGAACACTATGGAGGTTGCTCAAAAAACTAAAAATACAAATACCCTATCATCTAGGAATTTCACAATTAGGTATTTACTCAAATGATACAAAACTACTGATTCAAAGGGGTACATGCACCCCAATGTTTATAGCAGCATTATCTATAGTAACCTAAGTCTGGAGAGAGCCCAAATGTCTATTGACTGATGAATGGATAAAGAAGGTGTAGTATATGTACACAATGGAATATTACTCAGCCATCAAAAATAATGAAATCTTGCCATTTGTAATAATGTGGATGAAGGTAGAATGTATTATGCTAAGCACAGTAAGTCAATCAGAGAATGACAACTATATGTTTTCACCCATACATATGGGTGGGCTAAACAGGTGATGGGTATTTAAGGAGGGTAATTGTGATGAGAACTAGGTGTTGTATGTAAATGATGAATTACTAACTCCTATATGTGAAACTAATATTACACTGTATGTTAACTAACTGGAATTTATATAAAAACTTGGAAGAAAAAAATCCTTTGGAATTTCTAAAAAAAAGAGGGAGAAAAAAAAGGAAGAGAGTTTTATCCAAGACCCAGTGAGTACAGCTGCACTGGATACACAATCTTCACAAGGAAGAGAGTGTTCCAGAGAAAAGTAATGTTTCATACAGAGTTATATATGTTTTTGTTACATCAAGAGTTACATATCATCATGATGGAGGATATTTCAGAAAATTATAAACTTTATCTTATGGTTTTAGTATGTGCAAGGTTGCAGGCTTTAGAACTATGGGAATGGAAATTAGGGAGATTTTACTCTTATATTTAGTTTTAAATGTTTCCTTTTGGTTACTTACTACAAAGCAGATGTATAAGGTGTGCTCTGGGCAGAAACAGAACCTATGCTTTAAAGTTTTGTGAAGTTCTTCTTACCTTGATACAAGTAGAGCTTCCATGGGAACCCAGGAGCAGGGCTCACAAGCATTAAAAGTTGAAAATTTCCGGGGCGCCTGGGTGGCTCAGTTGGTTAAGGGGCCGACTTCGGCTCAGGTCATGATCTCGCGGTCCGTGAGTTCGAGCCCCGCGTCGGGCTCTGTGCTGACAGCTCAGAGCCTGGAGCCTGTTTCAGATTCTGTCTCCCTCTCTCTCACCCTCCCCTGTTCACGCTCTGTCTCTTTCTGTCTCAAAAATAAATAAACGTTAAAAAAATTTTTAAAAAAGTTGAAAATTTCCTTTATCGTTAGACAAGGAACAATAAACAAGCCCCCAAAACAGCATTAGTAAGGAAATAATAAAGATGGGAGCAGAAATAAATGATATAGAAACTAAAAAATTAACTAAATAAGTAAGTGAAACCAGAAACTGGTTCTGAAAATATCAACAAAATTGATAAACCTTTAGCTAGACTCATCGAGAGAGAGAGAGAGAGAGTAATCAAACATAATCATAAATAAAAGAGGAAAAATAACAAAAAAAACACCACAGAAATACAAATGATTGTAAGAAAATGTTATGAAAAATGGCATGCCAGCAGATTAGACAATGTAGAAGAAATGGATAAGTTCCTAGGAACATCTATCATACCAAATCTGAAACAGGAAAAAATAGAACATTTGAACATACTAATTACTGGGAAGGAGATTGCATCAAAAAACTCCCAAACAAAAAGTTCAGGCTTCACAGGAGAATTCTACCAAATATTTAAAGAAGAGTTAATACATATTCTTCTTAAAGCATTCCAAGAAATAGAAGAATAAGGAAAACTTCTAAATTCATTCTATGAGGCCGGTATCACCCTTACACCAAAGCAAGATAAAGATGACAAAAGGGAGGGGGAGGGAGAGAGAGAGAGAGAGAGAAAGAGAGAACACAAACTACAGGCCAATATCCCTGATGAACATACATGCAAAAATACTCAACAAAATATTACCAAACCAAATCCAGAAAAATATTAAAAAATCATTTACCACAATCAAGTGGAATTTATTCCTAGGATGCAAGGATGGTTCTATATACACCAATCAATCAGGGTGATGCATCACGTCAATAAGACAAAGGACAAAAACTATATGATCGTTTCAGTAGATGCAGAGAAAACATTTGACAAAGCACAACATCCATTTATGATAAAATCCTTCAGAAAAGTACGTTTAGAGGGAACATACTTCAACATAATAAAAGCCATATTTGAAAACCCACAGCTTACCACATAGTCACTGAAGAAAAACAAGGATGTCCATGCTCACCTTTTTAATTTAACATGTACTAGAAGTACTAGCCACAGCAGTTAGACAACACAAAGAAAGAAAATGCATCTGAATAGGTAAAGAAATAAAACGTTCACTATTTGCATAAGACACTATATATAAAAAAAAACTTGAAAGGCTCCACCAAAATCCTTGTAGAACTTATAAATAAGTTCATTGAAGTTGCACTATGAAAAATCAATGTGCAGAAATCTGTTGCATTTCTGTACACTAATAATGAAGAGGCAGAGAAATTAAGAAAGCAATCCCATTTATAATTGCACCAAAAATAAAATACCGAGGAATAAACCTAATCAAAGAGGTGAAAGACCTATACTCTGAAAACTATAAACATTGATGATAGAAGTTGAAGATGACACAAAGAAATGGAAAGACATTCTGTGCTCATGGATTGGAAGAATGAATATTATTAAAATGTCTGTACTACCCAAAGCAATATACACATTTAATGCAATCCCTATCAAAATACCAAGAGCATTTTTCACACAACTAGTACAAAAAAATCCTGATATTTATATGGAACCACAAAAAAACCCTCAAATAGCCAGAGCAATTTTGAAAAAGAAAAGTGACGCTGGAGTTTTTACAATTCCAGACTTCAAGTTATATTACAAAGCTATAATAATAAAAACAGTATGGTACTAGAACAAAACTAGAAAAATAGATCAATGGAACAGAATAGAAAACCCAGAAGTAAACCCATAAGTATATGGCCAATTAACCTTGGACAAAATAGGAAAGAATATCCAATGGGAAAAACACAGTCTCTTCAACAAATGGTGTTGGGAAAATTGGTCAACTACATTCAAAAGAATAAGACTGGGGCACCTGGTTGGCTGAGTTCGTTAAGTGTCCAACTCTTGATTTGGTTTCAGGTAATCTCACAGTTGGGAGATCAAGCCCTGTGTCAGGCTCCATGCTGAGGGTGGAGCCTGCTTAAGGTTCTCTCTCTCACGCATGCTCTCTCTCTCTCTCTCCTTTTCTCCCTCTTCCCCTTCCCCACTTTCACTCTCTCTCTCTCTCAATTAAAAATAAATAATATTAAAAAGTGGATTAAAGACCTAAATGTGAGACATGAAACCATAAAAAAATCCTAGAAGAGAGCACAGGCAGTAATGTCTCTGACATCAGTCAGAGCAACATTTTTCTAGATATATATCTCCTGAGGCAAGGGAATCAAAAGCAAAAATAAACTATTGGGACTACATCAAAATAAAACTTTTGGACAGCAAAGGAAACATTCAACAAAATTAAAAGCCTATCTCCTAAAAGGGAGAAGATACTTGCAAATGACATATCTGATGGAGGGTTAGTACCCAAAATATATAAAGAACTGATACAACTCAACATCCAAACAAACAAACAAACAATCCAATTAAAAACTCTGCAGAATACATGAACAGATATTTCTTCAAAGAAGACATCCAGATGGCCAACAGACACATGAGAAGATGCTCAACATCACTTATCAGGGAAATTCAAATCAAAACTACAATGAGTTACCACCTCACCCCTATCAGAATGACTAAAAAAAAAAAAAAAAAAAAAAAAAAAAAAAAAAAAAAAAAAAAAAACAACAACAACAACAAAACAAGAAACAACAGGTGTTGGTGAGAATGTAGAGAAAAAGAAACCCTCTTTCACTGTTGGTGGGAATGCAGACTGGTGCAGCCACTGTGGAAAAGTATGGAGGGTCTTGAAAAAGTTAAAATTAACTACCCTATGATCCAGTATCACAGTACTGGATATTTACCCCAAAATTCCAAAAACACTAATTCAAAGGGATATATGCACCCCTACATTTACAACAGCATTATTTACAATAGCCAATATATGGAAGCAGCTCAAGTGTCCATCAACAGATGAATGGATAAGGAATATATGGGGTGTATATATATATCATAGGCACACACACACACACACACACACACACACGAATATTATTCACCCATGAAAAATGAAAGCTTGCCATTTGCAGAAACATGGATCAAGCTAAAGGATATAAAATCTAGGAGAAAGAAAAATACAATATGATTTCACTCATATGTGAAATTTAAGAAAAAAAACAAACAAGTGAGCAACAGGAAAAAAAGGGAAACAAACCAAGAATCAGACTCTTACCTGCAGAGAACAAATTGATGGTTACTAGAGGGGAGGTGGGGAGGTGGATAGGTTAAATAGACGATGGGGGTTAAGAAGTGTACTTGTTGTGATGAACACTGGGTGATGTATGGAATTGTTGAATCACTATACTGTACACCTGAAACTAATATAACACTCTATGAGAACTATCTGGAATTAAAATAGAAACTTGAAAAAATAAACAATCCAGTGCCATAATTTTATTGCCATAGTATTTTCACTTTTGTCATGGCCAGTGCCCCATCAATACCCTTCTTTTATAGAATTTCATACTATTCCTACTTATTTTCTCTATACAAATGTTTACAGTTTGTCTACTTCCCAAATAATTCCTTTATTTCTATTATTAAATTCTGAATCAATTTAGGAAAGATTGATATTGTTATTTTAATATTCTACATAAGGATAGGATCTGTTTTTTTTTTTTTTCATTTCTCCAAAACTTCTTTGTAATTCTCAGTACCCTTTTCTTCCTCTCCATTTTTCCTGTGCTCATAGCAAGATGGATTCTGGATATACTCTGAGTACTGTAACAACCACCTGGACGCCTGCATGGAACTCTCCAAACTGATGAAGGACAGCCGCTACCAGCACTTCTTTGAGGCTTGTCGCCTCTTGCAGCAGATGATCGACATTGCTATTGATGGATTCCTTTTGACTCCAGTGCAGAAGATCTGCAAGTATCCCTTACAACTGGCTGAGCTCCTCAAGTATACCGCCCAGGACCATAGGTAAAGGATAGAGGGAAGCAGGAGTTAGGGAGATCCTTGTCTACATGTTGGTCTTTATTAAGAATATATGTCTTTTAGCCATTTCTGAGTTTCTGTTAGCTTATCTGTGCAATGGAATGATGATTTTTTTTTTTTTTGCTTACCTCAAAGGGTTATTGTGTGTGTAAAGCAAGGGAACACTTATGAGAGTTTCTTATAAAGCTGTAAAACAGTACACACACACACACACACACACACACACACACAAACAGTATGCATCATCATTACTACACAACTTAGACCCTGCCTTCAGGGAGCTCAACTGGATCCTTAGTCCTGAGTTTAGCCAAGTGAATCAATCCAGATGGAATGATTGCTCAATTATTTATTCCACTTTGTTTGATAGATTCAATATCCTAATAACAGCCTACATAACTTGTTCTCACCTTAGATTTCTTCTGCGTGGCTATATCCCTGGTAATCTTTAGTCCTTTCCACCCTCCTCTGCATCATCCAAACTGTACCTTCCCCTTAGACCCAGAGCATGATGGGGGGAAAATAAACTTGAGTCTTCTCCTGAAGTATTTGTTTTTGTTTTGTCTTTTTTTTGTTTTGTTTTTTGTTTACAATTTTTCAGTATTTGCAAGAAAACTAACCCCAAAATGACCAAAAAGCTTATCTCTCTCTCTCTGACTGGAAATGACCCACCAGCAAATGAACCTACCAGTAAGGTATATGCTGAGAGTCATCTCCAACAATGAATGAACCACCCCTCACCCTCACATGCTTTACTTTATGAGCTAAAGCCCTCAGCCTTGTTATAACCTGCCTTTAATTAGTATTAAATCCCTGAACTTAGACTTATTAATTCAGCTCTCTTCCTGACTGAACCCTCCAAGAAGAAAAATGACCTTTGTCCAATTTCCCTTAGCTTTCTAATTCTCAATAGACCCACTTTCTACTTTTCTACTTCCTACTTTCGTTTGGCTCCATTGCCTGGTTTCCTTGGAGCTGACTCCAGACGTAGTTGCATAAAGCCACGGATATTGGCTAGTTGGTTTTGTTTATGTTAATCTCAAAGCCAATCCCTTGGTTCATTCTTAAGCTGATGTTGTTTGTTTAGCAAATCATGGGTCATGCGCATCAATAGCTCTGGAGCCTTGGACAAATTTCAAACTCGAATCTAAATGTGGTAGCACTAGACTCTCCCTTTGTGTGTAAATACCACCAGTGTAGCTCTGCCTGCCATGCTGTGTTGGCTATGAGGGTGGCAGGTTGCGAAGGACCTCACAAAAGAGGACTCTGTTCCCTCCTCCCTAAGTCTGTTTATTACCTGGGGATTGGTGGGCATCATCATTAGACATGAAATTTGGAAGGGCTAAATGTTATTTTAAAATGCTTACTACAGACCATTGCCAGAATGGAGTCCCACGTTTTCTAAGGATACAGTTTCTTGTGAGAGCTAATAGGACACTGAAGAACTCCCACTAAAATTAGTACATTTAAAAAATAAAAATGGAAAATATGTATGGCACCTGAAATGTAAAGGCCCTTAAAGGAATGTCTTCTAGTCAGATTTTCTCATTTAATGGCTGGAAGGACTGAGGCCCAGAGAACAAATATGTGTGGCAAGGCAGGGACACAAAGTGTGGACAGTGGTCTCAGAACTTAGCTTTGTAAAGAGCCCTCCAGATAATTTTCATGCCCAAGAAGGTTTATAAACCATTGAACTAGCCAGTCTGGAAGGTCTCTTGCAGTTGTACCAGCCCATGATGTCATGAGCCTAAATGACCTCCACAGTTATACTTCATGGTGCTAAGTGACCAGAAGCATTCACTATTGTACTTAAATCTCAGAGGAGCAACCAGGATATTCAAAGAGTGTTTCTCAAATGTTTTTATATTACAGCTCATCTCTCACCTACTCCTGAGTATCTATTTCATGGAATATAGCAGGAGGTTCTAAAAATCATACTTGTGGACTGATGATATTAATAGATAAATTATATGTTGCATAATTGTTTTTAAGAGCCCCAGAAAGACATTTTCAAAGCATAGCCAAAAGCTATGTAAGTTTATTAAGCCAAAGCAACCACAGGCCCTTATTTGGTTTAGTGGGGTCTAGTAAGATAGGATATCTGCAAGGGACTTGCTATCCCTGTGCTCCTTCACCTTGTGACAAGAACTCCTGTCTCGAGGCCGTCTTTCCCTCTGGGTCCCTGGCCCCCTCTTTTTCTATGTACTGGGTTCCAGAGTGCTGATAGAGTGGCTCAGGCATTGGCAGGGCACATGAATCAATGTCCTCCTTCAGAGTGATCTGTTGGGCCCAGCATTACTCCCCAGGCCAGGGGCCACCTCTTTTGGCAGATATCAGGAAACTTTATTGAGATGACAGCTCCTGCAATGCATGTCAGAGTATCTTGGATTTGAAATGAATTAGAGGCTGCTTCCAGCTTGAAGGCTTAGTCAGATAAGTATTCAGATAAGGAGGTCTGAAATTCAGGCAGTCAGAGTGGCCTCTAAGGGATAAGATTCAATGGATGGATAGTAATAAGTAGATAATAATACTGCCTTTGCTTTCAGAAGGGTGATATGTCCCCACTCAGCCATCCAACCTTCCTTAAGCTGACAGGAAGAAAGACTGTATATAACAGGGAGGTTAGCTGACATATCTGGAACAAGACAATCTTGGTTCAGTAGATCTTATCAAGGAGCTGGGCCCAGACCTTTTCTGAAGGCCTGGGGGCTCTGAGAAGGGTTCAGGCAAGACCACAACTATTCACTTCTTTTCTCACCCACTCCTAAAGCTAGTGGAGCAGGTTAAAAATGGGGACATATCCCCCTCTAACCATTGTAAGAAAGACAGCCACCTAAATATGGCAAAGGTTGACTGACAGTAGCAGAGTGACAGTAATGAATCCATGGCTAGGTAGTACATGGAGTCAGAGGTAATAGGCATTCTCATACCACTGCTGTCCAATGGAACTTTCTACAATAATGTAAATGTTTTATACCTGCTCTGTCCAATGTAGTAGCCACTGGCCATGCATGGCTATTGAGTACTGAGAAATGTAGGTGGTTCAACTGAAGTACTAATATTTGATTATATTTAATTTTAAATAAATGTGGCTATAGGATACCATATTGGACATAAAGCTTTATGTTTTACCTCCCCAAAAGTGGCTTAAGTCATTTTCCTGATGCCTCAAACCAGAAGGAGGAATAGCATGGGAGACATTAAATGGGCCCAAAGTACAGGGGTACTTATTTATGTCAGCATCTTCTACACTGAAGCTGCCCTTTCTGTTATCACCCTATTCTGTTTCCAAATGGCAAGCTCAGGTAGTCTTTCCAGGGAGAAATTTTAATAGTCATACAGAGTCCAATAGATTGCCCATAGGCTGGAGCAAGTAACTGTAAAAGGATGAAATATAACAGGAACAAATGTAAGGTTTTATAATTGGGTCTAAGAAAGTAAGAGGGAGATGTAGAGTTCAAGGACAGACCTAGAGAGATTCAGCTTATAGATAGCATATTAAAATTTTTTTAATGTTTATTTATTCTTGAGAGAGAGGGGGACATGGAGGGGCAGAGAGAGAGGGAGAC
This sequence comes from Herpailurus yagouaroundi, assembly GCF_014898765.1. Classification (NCBI taxonomy): domain Eukaryota; kingdom Metazoa; phylum Chordata; class Mammalia; order Carnivora; family Felidae; genus Herpailurus; species Herpailurus yagouaroundi. Next base: position 694,419 of record NW_024420170.1, on the reverse strand, counting down.
ACAGAATCTGGAGCAGGCTCCAGGCTCTGAGCTGTCAGTACAGAGCCAGACATGGGGCTTGAACTCATGAATTGCAAGATCATGACTTTGGTTGGTCAGTAAGATTGGATGCTTAACCAACTAATCCACCCAGGTGCCCCGAGACAGCATATTTTAAAAGACTTAGGAAGCATTAGTCAACCATGAGTTCAATATAAGTCAGCAATAAGACCCAGAAGAAAAACTGATAATAGCTAACATTTATTAAGGCTCAGAATAAGGGTTTGTTGTTGTTGTTGTTGTTGTTGTTGTTGTTGTTGTTTTAACAAATTTGTCTTGAGGCAGAATAAACTGATTAGGAGGTGTAGTGACTATCTGGTCACTGGAGGTAATAAAATGAAGTAGCATTTGAAGACTATGGTCTGGTAGGTGTTCAGAGGACACATGGAGGCCAGCTAAGAGGAGGTGCTGCATAATGTCTGCCTTAGCAGTTAGAATTACCTTCCCTGTGCCTATGATTGGTCAACCATCTTGCTCGTCAATGATTTAGGAAAGAACAAGTTACCGGGTATCTTTTTTCCCCCTCCTTTCTTCTTTCAAATTGGTGCTGGGACAGTGAGCAGATTAATGACCACAAAATATGTTCATCTTTTTTTTTAAGTAAAGGTTAGTTAAGACTGATTCATAACTCATCCTCTTGCCCTCTCAGTCTATTAAAGCTCCACGAAATGACTGGGATATCATTTTCAATCTGCCTTTCACAGGAGCCATTTGATTGGAAATCAGATCAGACAAGCAGAGAAAATTGGGCAGGGTGGTATAATTTTCAACAAGTAGGCCATCCACAGTCCCAGGAAACTGGGCCTAAAGGTTGCACTTTGATTTGTATTAATAATACTGCAACTTTTACTATAAACCAAGAGTAAAACAATTTATATAGATGACTAAACCTTCAACAAACACTACTATAATTATCCCCATTTCACATATAAGGAAACTGAGTCATTGAGAGAGTTGTGAGAATTGACAAAGGCCATACAAATAGTCAGTGACAAAACTAGCATTTGAGCCCAAAGAGTCTGGCTCTGGAGTCTATTCTTAACCACTATGCTACATCCTATCATTATATCATACTAGAAGAAAAGAGTGGATATTATTTCACAGTGACTTTTGGCAGAGTTCCCTAGAAATAAGTGATACAAAGTATGGTAAAGTTCTGGACCATGCCATGAATAAGGCTGCTTTCTTGATTCTTGGCTGGTTATATCAGACTGGACACAAAAATAATGCTCTAAAAAAAGATAGGGGTCTATTTCACTTTCATATAAAAAAAGTCTACAGGTAGGCAGTCCATGACTGCTATGGTGCTCTATGGTCATCAGAAACTTGGGTTCCTCCCAACTTTCTGTTATCATATCCCTAGGAGAAGGAACCTTGTCCCTATGGTCCAAGATGGCTGCTAGAACATCAACCATCACATCTGCATTCCAAGCATCAGGATTGAGAAAGGGCCAAAGAGGGTATGCTATCTTCCTTAAAGGAGGTTTCTGAAAATTTCTGCCCAAAATTTCTATTTACATATCACTGGACTAGTTACATAATCACCCCTTACTATAAGAAATATAGGAAATATAATCTTTTACTCCATGTGGCATGGGTTCCATCTGAAAATCAGGGCTCTGTTACTAAGAAGAGAGGAATGGACTTTAGGGTTGGTACCCAACAGTTGGTTCTCTAGCACATTGATTTGCCGAACTTGTACTTTTGTGTCTTCACAGTGACTACAGGTATGTGGCAGCTGCTCTGGCTGTCATGAGAAACGTGACTCAGCAGATCAATGAGCGCAAGAGGCGTTTGGAGAATATCGACAAGATTGCCCAGTGGCAGGCATCTGTCCTAGACTGGGAGGTAGGTTCCTTATCAACAGGGGCATTGTAGAGTCTGAATAGCTCATCTAGAACATCACATCGTAGCCACAGATGGATGAAAAGAAATTAAATATGAAGAGCAGCAGAAAGGATTTAGATTAGAGCCAAGGAAAAACTTTCTACTACTGAGAAGTGTTGTGTACTTCAATGGCTTTATAAGAAGGTTGGAGAAACCTTTGAGACAACACTTCATTAATAAATGAAAGGTTCATCTCTTTGGATGTTGCCAGGAAATAATTGGATTGACTCAATAGACTTTCAAGCCTCTTTCCAGCCCTGGAGTTTTATCACCACCAGATAAAAACTTGGATAAGTAGTATGTTCTAATTCACTCCCAGACACAGACTATAAGGTTGGTTCTCTGGTGCAGGTCAATCAACATACTTCTTTTTCTATTGGTGAGATTACCTCATCCTGACACATTTTACAAGGTCTACCCAAGCTTGCACACTTGAAGTCAAGGTTCTCACTCCTGCACTATTGACAGACCAAATTATCTTTTTTATCATCTTCTTATAAAAATAATTCCTGAAAGCCTTCCATTTCATTAGAAACAGCCACTTCTCTGAACTCAGAAAGTATTCAGTGGCTGAAGTCACTAAAGCCTTCATTTCTAGATATTCACTTGCAGAGGATATATACAACCTAAAAAATAAATGGAGATTTTTTCTTCTGTAATGTCACTGCTCTGTTGAGGTTCTTGGGTTTCTGTTCAATAGAAACAGAGCTGTGAATTAAAGGACTCACAGGTATGTGTCTTGAGTATACCATTTAGTGTTTGTCTCTTTTGCCCACCAAGGGAACTGGGGTAATGACATTTTACATTTATCTCTCAGACCCAAGTTGTGAAATCTGACAGTCCACAGACTAACATAACCAAGATGGGAGAGGCTGGAAATGCTACCAAGGAGGGGTCAGCAATATTAAGCTTCATAGTCACAGTGTACAAGTTGAGCCAGTTCCCTGTTCCACTTGCCTCAACTGAGGTATAATTTCCTGTGATTGAGAGGTAGTAGCTCCCTAAAATTTCAAGCAGTTTAGCATATTCTAAAGAGATTAAGTAAGCATCAGCCCTGCAAACAGCTATTTTACCACAGTCTAGAAAAAAAATCTTTCCTTTATTCTTCTACCTCTAATCCTTTTTTCAAAAGTGTGTTTATTTATTTTGAGAGAGACAAAGACAGTGTGAGTGGGGAATGGTCAGAGAGAGAGGGAGACAGAAAATCCCAAGCAGGATTCCCACTGCCCATGCAGAGCCCGATGTGGGGCTTGAACCCATGAAACTGTGAGATCATGACCTGAGCTGAAACCAAATCGAATCTTTAACTGACTGAGCCACCCAGGTGCCCCACCTCTGATCCTTCTTAGTATATGTGCTGCCGAAGCGAGCACACCTCTGATCCTTCTTAATGTAGATGGCTGGAAAACACCACAATTCTGAGCATTCGGCATATTTTTTTAGTATTATTTGAAAGATAAATCTATTTGAAGAATCTTTATGTCCCCATAAAGAGTAGAAAATAGTAGTGATTGTTTGAGATGAAGATAAAGAAATGAACCTATATAAAGAAACAATTGCTCCTAAGAGGAAACCAGCACTGGCCCAAACTTACTAGGGAATTATGGATCCTCCCTCCCTTGTATCTGGCTTACTTTGGCTAGTTGCCTGATCAGAGGCAGAGGGCTAGACCAAATGACCTCTAGCAAACACATCAACTCTAAGGCACACTGAAATTGTGGCTGGTTAGCAGCCCTCTTTCCCTCTACCCCTGCGGTGCTCTCTATGAGAGGAGGTTCTCAGCAGCAGTTGTCTCCATACTCACTGAAATATTTTCCTCTTCCCAATATCTGGAATATATAATTCCTCCATATGCTCTGGGGCTCCAGTCTTGAATTTGGAGCCATGGGGGACCAATAATAGGTTGAAATTCCTCCACCTATCTAGGAAGCTTCATTAATACCAAACTTGAAAGCACGGAGTATGATTTATTTTTTTTAAGATTTTTAAAAATCTACCTATCTATGTATTAGAGAGAGACAGAGTAGGGGAGGGGCACAAAGGGAGGCAGAGAGAGAATTTTAAGCAGGTTCCACACTCAGCGAGGAGCCTAACACAAGGCTCAATCTCACAACCCTGACATCACGATCTGAGCCAAAATCAAGAGTCAGTCGTTAAACTGACTGAGCCAACCAGGCATCCCTGAACTATGATTTAAAGACTCCACATCTAGGAAGGAATTTCGTGTGTTTTTTTTTTATTTATATATGAAATTTATTGTCAAATTCGTTTCCATACAACACCCAGTGCTCATCCCAAAAGGTGCCCTCCTCAATACCCATCACCCACCCTCTCCTCCCTCCCACCCCCCATCAACCCTCAGTTTGCTCTCAGTTCTCAACAGTCTCTTATGCTTTGGCTCTCTCCCACTCTAACCTCTTTTTTTTTTTCCTTCCCCTCCCCCATGGGTTCCTGTTAAGTTTCTCAGGATCCACACAAGAGTGAAACCATATGGTACCTGTCTTTCTCTGTATGGCTTATTTCACTT
>NW_024420170.1:664931-684966 GCF_014898765.1 Herpailurus yagouaroundi | reverse complement strand
TTTCTTTTTGAGAAGCCTGGCTAGAGGTTTGTCAATTTTGTTTATTTTTTCAAAAAACCAACTCTTGGTTTCGTTTGAATTTCATGTGTTTTTGTCTAGAAGTGGGGAGTGGAAAACAAAAAGGCAATTTTGAATAGGATTGATGGGATAATATTTACTCTCTGCCTCCTTTGTTAGCATGATTAATTGGTCCTATAAATCTCAACCAAGCGCATATGTACAACACTGACACCCTGTTGCTTGGTGAATCCCTTCTTCACCTAATTTGGTAAGAAGAAAAATTCCTCATCGTTCCCTTTTCAGTTTCTTGGGTCACTGTGGAACTCACTAGCTCCAGAGGAGTTGTCTTATAGGAAGCTTTTTCTGTAGTGAATCCTGATGGGTACATTTCAGAGGGCAAGCCTAAGGTTTCTGTCATGTTCATCATATTTAGTCTTCAAGACTTCTAGAATGTCTGTCATCAGGGCTTTTAGAGAACTCCCCTCCCCATCAACAATTCTGGCCATGGCCATGCATATGTGCATGCATACACATGTACATACATACACACATGCCTTATAATGATGGTGAAAGTCTGAGACACCTATTCCTGACCAAGACCACACAGCAAGCCAGTTGCAAAGCTAAAATTTGATTCTGGTCTCCAGATTCACTCTCTAGTATTCTTTTCACTGTTGCACTGTATACTCTTTCAACCTTCTGCTTCCCACAGCCCAGTTGCTTTCTCTTGTGACACTGAAAGGACTTATTTTTGCGGTAAAGTGTCCATATCTAAGCAAGGCAGTAAGACTGCCTCATGGGGAAAATACAAAATCTTAGTATGACTAAAAGTGGATGAGTGCTGGAGGACCACCCTGAAAAGGCAATAGGACATGTCCACTCCATGGCTTGCTAGCTATTGACATAAGTGACCCAACCTCACTGGTTCCCTGATATAGGTTCTTTGTATGTGCTATCTGTCCAAACAGTTACACAAGCAAAGAGAGGTCCTGCCAAATTGCTGAGGGCTGCTGTGGATAAGCCTTGCAAATCAAGAAAATTAAGCAGTATCTTGCTATCTCCACCATTCCCTTGCCTCCCCCAGATGTTTGAACAAACAGGGTGGCTGCCAAAACCATCCATATAATAATAACAGCTTAATTTGTCAAATTAAAAAGAAGAGTCATAAGGGAAATCTTCAAAGCTTAATGTCCTTTGAAGAGGAATTGGGAGATAGAGTGGAGGGCTGGCAGCAAACAGGCAATTGGTACCTACTCACTAAGTCAGAATATCTGGCTAGACAATAGGAGGCTTTTTATTATATACAGACCTGAACGTGACTCAGCTTATTCCATAAATATTCTGGGTCTTTTTGATCAACTCTAGTTATCATCCTTGCTCCCTGCCAGCGTATGAGGACTAGAGTTCATGAAGTACCCCCTGATTTTCCCTACCTCCCAGGGCTCCTAAAAAATAAATGGATGAGTGAAAGGATTACCCATATTCAATATCACTCATCATAAGGGAAATACAAATCAAAATAATGAGATACCACCTTGCACCTGTCAGAATGGCTAAAATTAACAACTCAGGAAACCACAGATGTTGGCAAGGATGAAGAGAAAAGAGAACACTTTTGCACTGTTGGTGGGAATGCAAACTGGTGCAGCCACTCTGGAGAACAGTATGAAGAAGGCTCCTCAAAAATAAACAAACAAACAAACAAACAAACAAACAAACAAACAAACATAGGTCTTCCTTACAACCTAGCAATTGCACTAGTAGGTATTTATCCAAAAGATATAAAAATGCTGATTTGAATGGGCACATGCACCCCAATGTTTATAGTAGCACTCTCAACAATAGCCAAATTATGGAAAGAACCCAAATGCCCATTGACTGATGAATGGATAAAGGAGATGTAATATATATGTATGTATGTCTATGTCCATACACACACGCATGCGCGCACACACACAAACACACACACAATGAAATATTACTTGGCGATCAAAAAAGAATTAGATATTGTCATTTGCAACAACGTGGATGGAGCTAGAATGTATTATTCTGAGTGAAATAAGTCAGTCAGAGAAAGACAATGTGAAATCATATGATTTCACTCATATGTGGAATTTAAGAAACAAAAGAGGTAAATATAAGGGAAGGGAAGGAAAAATAAGATAAAAAGAGAGAGGGATGCAAACCATTAGAGACTCTTATATACAGAGAACAAACTGAGGGTTGCTGGAGGGGTGTTGGATAGGGGTATGGGGTAAATGGGTGATGGACATTAAAGGGGACACTTGTGTTGAGCACTGTTATATGTAAGAGATGAATCACTAAATTGTACTCCTGAAACCATTATTACACTATATGTTAACTAACTTGAATTTAAATAAAAATTAAAAGAAATTTTTTAAAAACCTACATAAAAAAGTAAGTATCACCCATACCTCTAAGTAATAATCAATGCCTTAGGGGAGAAGCAGGGAGAAGAACCTGTTTCCAAGGACTACAGTTTCAGGGAAATTTACATTTCTAATTTCTCTGATACTGATGTTTGTTGAACTGTCACATTGCTGCCCTTCCCACTTATTAGATCTACTTGAAGGGAGAAGAAACATATCCCTGACAGCTTCCTTTTAATCTTTTTTCCCCCTGGAGATTTTTACCAAAAGCCCAAATTTGCAGCTTATGTTTGGGAACTTAACTGTATATAATTGTTATGGCACCCCTACCCTCACAGACTGCTTGTGTAATACACAAAGACCTGTTCCAGTTTACCATTAGATGATTGAATCCAAAAAGTCAGAGGAAACAGAAAAACCCAATGTGATGGAAGTAGCAAAAACATCTATTTAAAAGCAAAGGTGGCTTGATGAGACACACTTCTAGGACCAGGAGATTAAGTGTGGAGCTGGCTGGATTTGTTTTTTCTCTGCCCTCCTGTCAATAGGCAGCATTGAAGATAAACTGTATGAAAAGTATGGAACTTCCCCTGTCCTTTTTCCCCTGGATCTGTTCATGCCACAACCTCCCATCAGAACAATCAGCCTGTAACTATATGGGGTCTTGGCCATTGGGCTATTGAGATGAATGAGATGTGGCCTTGGTTTTCCAGTGGAGAAAATATGTTCCAGACAGAAGGAATAGTATGTGCAAAATCCTAGTAGAATGGAATAAAACAGAATTTCCATGGTGGAGGTGGGAGTGGGAGGGGATTGCATTATGGGGGACAAGGCAAAGTAATTTATAGTGCAAGTGTGGTAGAGGAAGCAAAGGGTGAGATTTGAACTCTGAAAGGGCCATTTTCCTTATGTGATCTGATTTGTGCTTTCAAGCAGCCATGTGAAGTGAACCAAGTGGGAACTGTTGTATTATCCATTGTTCATTTCTGTATGAGAAAACATACAGAGTGTTTAAGTTACTTCTCAAGGGCACAGAATGAGTTGATGGCAATACTGGGCTCAGAACCCAAGTTTTTTGAGAGTCTCACTTCAGAAATCGTCCAACATAGCTGGTTCTTCCACTAAGGATTGCCATTCTACTGTGGTTTGGTGGATTAGAACATGGACTTTGGAGGGATTCTGGTCTGGATTCTGCAACTTTGGGGAAATTACTCCCAATTTTTCTGACTTTGTTTTTTTTTTTTGGGGGGGGTGATAACAGTGCATTCCTTATTGGGTTGCTGTATTAATAAGAATATGTGTGACACAGGATATAAAGCACACAATAATGGTCAAGATAATAGCTAGCATTTCTGTAGAACTTACAGAGTGAAGTGTACTTTCCTAAGCACTAATATATTAATTTACATAATCCTCACAACAGGCAAATGAGATTGATACTGTTATTACCCTAATTTTAATTTTTTAATATGAAATTTATTGTCAACTTGGTTTCCATACATCACCCAGTGCTCATCCCAATGGGTGCCCAACACTCAATACTCATCACACAACCTACCCTCCATCCTAGCCTCCATCAACCCTCAGTTTGTTCTCAGTTTTTAAGAATCTCTTGTTTTGACTCCCTCCCTCTCTAATGTCTTTTTTCTTTCCCTTCCCCTCCCCCATGGTCTTCTGTTAAGTTTCTCAGGATCCACATAAGAGTGAAACCATATGGTATCTGTCTTTCTATGTATGACATATTTCACTTAGCAGAACACTCGCCAGTTCCATCCACATTGCTACAAAAGGCCATATTACATTCTTTCTCATCACCACGTAGTATTCCATTGTGTATATAAACCACAACTTATTTATCCATTCATCAGTTGATGGACATTTAGGCTCTTTCCATAATTTGGCTATTGTTGAAAGTGCTGCTATAAACATTGGGGTACAAGTACCCCTATGCATCAGCACTCCTATATCCCTTGGGTAAATTCCTAGCAGTGCTATTGCTGGGTCATAGGGTAGTTCTATTTTTAATTTTTTGAGGAACCTCCACACTGTCTTCCAGAGCGGCTGCACCAGTTTGCATTCCCACCAACAGTGCAAGAGGGTTCCCATTTCTCCACATCCTCGCCAGCATCTATACTCCCCTGAATTGTTCATTGTAGCCACTCTGACTGGTGTGAGGTGGTATCTGAGTGTGGTTTTGATTTGTAATTCCCTGATGAGGAGCGACGTTGAGCATCTTTTCATGTGCCTGTTGGCCATCTGGATGTCTTCTTTTTTTAAAATTTTTTATGTTTATTTCTGAGACAGAGAGAGACAAAGCATGAGTGGGGGAGGGGCAGAGAGAGAGGGAGACACAGAATCAGAAGCAGGCTCCAGGCTCTGAGCTATCAGCACAGAGCCTGACGCGGGGCTCAAATTCACAAACCGTGAGATCACTACCTGAGCCGAAGACAGTCGCTCAACCGACTGAGTTACCCAGGCGCCCCTCTAGATGTCTTCTCTAGAGAAGTGTCTATTCATGTTTTCTGCCCATTTCTTCTCTCAATTATTTGCTTTTCAGGTGTGGAGTTTGGTGATATCTTTATAGATTTTGGATAATAGCCCTTTCTGCAATATGTCATTTGCAAATATCTTTTCCCATTCCATTGGTTGCCTTTTAGTTTTGTTGATTGTTTCCTTTGAAACAATGCTTTGACGTGCAGAAGCATTTTATCTTCATGAGGTCCCAATAGTTCATTTTTGCTTTTAATTCCCTTGCCTTTCGGGATGTGTCAAGTAAGAAATTGCTATGGCTGAGGTCACAGAGGTGTTTTCCTACTTTCTCCTCTAGGGTTTTGATGGTTTCCTGTCTCACATTCAGGTCCTTTATCCATTTTGAGTTTGTTTTTGTGAATGGTGTCAGAAAATGGTCGAGTTTCATCCTTCTGCATGTTGCTGTCCAGTTGTCCCAGCATCATTTGTGAAAGAGACTGTCTTTTTTCCACTGGATATTCTTTCCTGCTTTGTCAATGATTAGTTGGCTATAATTTTGTGGGTCTAGTTCTGGGGTTTCTATTCTATTCCATTGGTCTCTGTGTCTGTTTTTGTGCCAATACCATGCTGTCTTGATGATTACAGCTTTGTAGTGGAGGCTAAAGTCTGGGATTGTGTTGCCTCCCGCTTTGGTCTTCTTCTTCAAAAGTACTTTGGCTATTCGGGGCCTTTTGTGGTTCCATACAAATTTTAGGATTGCTTGTTCTAGTTTTGAGAAGAATGCTGGTGCAATTTTGATTGGGATTGCATTGAATGTGTAGATAGCTTTGGGTAGTATTGACATTTTGACAATATTTATTCTTCCAATCCATGAGCACATAATGTTTTTCCATTTCTATATATCTTCTTCAATTTCCTTTATAAGATTTCTATAGTTTTCATCATACAGATTTTTTACATCTTTGGTTAGGTTGATTCCTAGGTGTTTTATGATTCTTGGTACAATTGTGAATAGGATCAGTTTATTTCTGTTTCTGTCGCTTCATTATTAGTGTATAAGAATGCAACTGATTTCTGTACATTGATTTTGTATCCTGCGACTTTGCTGAATTCATGTATCAGTTCTAGCAGACTTTTGCTGGAGTCTATCGGGTGTTCCATGTATAATCTCATGTCATGTGCAAAAAGTGAAAGCTTGACTTCATCGTTGCCAATTTTGATGCATTGATTTCCTTTTTTGTCTTATTGCTTACGCTAGAACTTCTAACACCGTGTTAAGCAACAGCGGTGAGAGTGGACATCCCTGTCGTTTTCCTGATGTCAGGGGAAAGCTCTCAGTTTTTCCCCATTGAGGATGATATTTGCCTTGGGCTTTTCATAAATGGCTTTTATGATGTTGAAGTGTGTTCCTTCAATCTCGACTTTCTTGAGGGTTTTTACTAAGGTAGGATGGTGGATTTTGTCAAATGCTTTTTCTGCATTGATTGACAGGATCATATGGTTCCTTTCTTTTCTTTTATTAATGTGATGTATCACACTGATTGATTTGAGAATGTTGAACCAGCCCTGCAGCCCAGGACTAATTCCCCCTTGATCATGGTGAATAATACTTTTTATATGCTGTTGAATTCGAATTGCTCTTCTCTTGCTGAGAATTTTTGCATCCATATTCATCAGAGATACTGGCCTGTAGTTCTCTTTTACTGGGTCTCTGGTTTAGGATTTAAAGTAATGCTGGCTTCATAGAATGAGTCTGGAAGTTTTCCTTCCCTTTCTATTTTTTGTAACAGCTTGAGAATGATAGGTATTATCTCTGCTTTAAATGTCTGGTAGAATTCCCCAGGGAAGCCATCTGGTCCTGGACTCTTATTTGTTGGGAGATTTTTGATAACTGATTCAATTTCTTTGCTGGTTATGGGTCTGTTCAAGTGTTCTATTTCTTCCTTATTCAGTTTTGGAAGAGTGTGAGTGCTTAGGAATTCGTCCATTTCTTCCAGGTTGTCCAGTTTGCTGGCATATAATCTTTCATAGTATTCCCTGATAATAAGGGAATAATTGGTAATAAGTAATAATTGGAAATAAGTCCTTTTCATTCATGATTTTATCTATTTGGGTCCTCTCCCTTTTCTTTTTGAGAAACCTGGCTAGAGGTTTATCAACTTTGTTTATTTTTTCAAAAAACCATCTCTTAGTTTCATTGATCTGCTCTACAGTGTTTTTTTTTAGATTCTATATTTTTTATTTCTGCTCTGATCTTTATTATCTCTCTTCTTCTGCTCGGTTTGGGGTGGCTTTGTTCTTCTGCTACTATTTCCTTTAGGTGTGCTGTTAGATTTTGTATTTGGGATTTTTCTTGTTTCTTGAGATAGGCCTGGATTGCAATGTATTTTCCTCTCAGGACTGCCATCACTGCATCCCACAGCGTTTGGATTGTTGTCTTTTCATTTTCATTTGTTTCCATATATTTTTAATTTCTTACCTAATTGCCTGTTTGACCCATTCATTCTTTAGTAGGGTGTTCTTTAACCTCCATGCTTTTGGAGGTTTTTCATACTTTTTCCTGTGGTTTATTTCAAATTTCATAGCATTGATGTCTGAAAGTGTGCACGGTATGATCTCAATTCTTGTATATTTATGAAGGGCTGTTTTGTGACCCAGTATGTGATCTATCTTGGGGAATGTTCCATGTGCACTCTAGAAGAAAGTATATTCTGTTGCTTTGGGATGCAGAGTTCTGAATATATCTGCCAAGTACATCTGATGCAATGTATCATTCAGGACCCTTGTTTCTTTATTGATCCTGTGTCTAGATGATCTATCCATTGTTGTAAGTGGAGTATTAAAGTTCCCTGCAATTACCACATTCTTATCAATAAGGTTGCTTATGTTTGTGATTAATTGTTTTATATATTTGGGGGCTCCCATATTTGGCACATAGATATGTATAATTGTTAGCTCTTCCTGATGGATAGACCCTGTAATTATTATATAATGCCCTTCTTAATCTCTTGTTACAACCTTTAAATTAAAATCTAATTTTTCTGATATAAGTGTGGCTACTCCAGCTTTCTTTTGACTTCCAGTAGCATGATAGATAGTTCTCCATCCCTCACTTTCAATCTGAAGGTGTCCTCAGCTCTAAAAAGAGTCTCTTGTGGAGAGAAAATAGATGGTTCTTTTTTTTTTATCCATTATGATACCCTATCTGTTTTGGTTGGAGCATTTAGTCCATTTACATTCAGTGTTATTATATAAAGATATGGGTTTGGAGTCATTGTGATTTCTGTAGGCTTCATGCTTGTAGTGATGTCCCTGGTACTTTGCAGTCCTTGAAACATTTCACTCACAGAATCCCCCTTAGGATCTCTTGTAGGGCTGGTTTAATGATGATGAATTCCTTCAGTTTTTGTTTGTTGGGAGGACTTTTATCTCTCATTCTATTCTGAATGACAGACTTGCTGGATAAAGGATTCTCGGCTGCATATTTTTTTTTTCTTTTCATCACATTGAAGATTTCCTGCCATTCCTTTCTGGCCTGCCAGGTTTCAGTAGATAGGTCTGCCACTAGTCTTATGGGTCTCCCTTTGTAGGTTAGAGCGTGATTATCCCTAGTTGCTTTCAGAATTTTCTCTTTATCCTTGTATTTTGCCAGTTTCACTATGATATGTCATGCAGAAGATCAATTCAAGTTACGTCTGAAGGGAGTTCTCTGTGTCTCTTGGATTTCAATGCCTTTTTCCTTCCCCAGATCAGGGAAGTTCACAGCTATGATTTGTTCAAATACTCCTTCAGCCCCTTTCTCTCTCGCTTCTTCTTCTGGAATTCCTAGGATTCAGATATTGTTGCATTTGATTGCATCACTTATTTCTGTAATTCTCCCCTCAGACTCCTGGATTTTTTTATCTCTCTCAGCTTCTTCTTTTTCCATAATTTTATCTTCTACTTCACCTATTCTCTCCTCTGCCTCTTCAATCTGTGCTATGGCCACCTATGAATTATTTTGCACTTCATTTATAGCATTTTTTAGCTACTCATGACTAGTCCTTAGTCCCTTGATCTCTGTAGCAATAGATTCTCTGCTGTTCTCTATGCTTTTTTGCAAGCCCAGTGATTAATTTTATGACTATTATTATAAATTCTTGTTCTGTTATATTGCTTAAATCATTTTTGATCAATTTGTTAGCTGTCCATACTTCCTGGAGTTTCTTTTGAGGAGAATTCTTCCATTTTGTCATTTTGGGTAGTCCCTGGGTGTCTCCAAAATGCAGGGCACTTCCCCTCTACTGTCCGGAGTAACTTGTGTAGGTGGGTGGGGCCACAGTCAGACTGGATGTCTTTCCCCAGCCCACTGCTGAGGCCACAGTCAGAATGGTGTGTACCTTATCTTGCCTTCTCCCAGGGGCAGGACTCACTGTGGAGTGGTGAGACCTCTCTCTGGGCTACTTGCACACTGCCAGGCTTGTGGTGATGCTTTGATGGGATCTGGGGTATTAGCCGGGGTTGATCTGCAAGGTGCACAGTGGTGGGAAGGGCAGGCTTAGCTGGCTTTGCCTTAGGTGGTCCCCTTTCGGAGGGGCCCTGCAGCACTGGGAAGGAGGCAGATCCGTTGGAGGAATGGGTCCACAGAAGCACAGCTTTGAGTGTTTGCACAGTGGGAGCAAGTTCCATGACAGGGATTGGGGTTTCAGCTGGGGGATGGGAGAGGGAGATGGCGCTTGCCCGTGCCTTTGTTCCCCACCGAGGTGAGTTCTGTCTTCTGGGGCTCAACAACTCTCCCTCCCAGTGCACTCTCGCCCTCCCCACTCTCCAAGAGCAGAGCCATTGACTTTTAACATTCCAGAGGTTAAGTCCTGCTGGCTGTCAGAACTCAAGGAGTCCAGCCCCTCTGCTTTTGCAAGCCAGACTCTGTGGCTCTGCCTTGCCGGGTGGGCTACCCCTCCACCGCCCCAGCTCCCTCCTGCCAGTCCATGTAGCATGCACTGCCTCTCCACCCTTCCTACCCTCTTCTGTGGGCCTCTTGTCTATGCTTGGCTCCGGAGAGTCCTTTCTGCTAGTCTTCTGGTGGTTTTCTGGGTTATTTAGACAGATGTGGGTAGAATCTAAGTGATCAGCAGGATAAGGTGAGCCCAGCGTCTTCCTATGCCGCCATCTTCTGTGTTCTTTCATTTTAATTTTATTAATGTTTATTCATTTTTGAGAGCTTGAGAGAGAGCATGAGTGGGGAAGGGCAGAGGGAGAGGGAGACACGGAATCTGAAGCAGGCTCCAGGCTCTGAGCTGTCAGCACAGAGTGTGACACAGGGCTTGAACCCACAGACCATGAGATCATGACCTGAGCTGAAGTCAGATGTTTAACAGACTTGAGCCACCCAGGTGCCCCTGTTATTACCCTCATTTTAAGGATTAGGAAACTAAGTGTAGCACAGCCACATTGCGACCCTACCTTGGCACAATTTGACCCTTTATAGCATTGGAATTGGCTAGAATTGGCAGGACTTGGCTTCAGCCAGCACCAGTCTGGAGTTTCTGGTGCTCTTCTTTCCTCTTTCTTTGGAGACTGACCAAACCAGGAACAAGATGGACTTCTCTCTCCCTCTGGACTTACAGCCTTAGCAGAGTCAAGCTCCACTTGAAGCTCAATTAGTAATATTCTTTACATGTGTTTTATATCATTTTGATTGCATTTTTTGTAGAAACAAGGAAACCAACACACAGAGAGGATATGTGAGTTGTCTGGTATCAATCAGCTAGGTGAACACAGGAGTATATTTACCTTTCTCTCTCTCTCACTCTCTCTCTCCTGCCCTCCCTCCCTCCCTCTCTTCCTCTCTCCTTCCTTCCTCCCTTACTTCCTTCCTTGTCTTTCTTTTCTTGTCTTTTCTTTCTTTCTTTCTTTCTTTCTTTCTTTCTTTCTTTCTTTCTTTCCTTCCTTCCTTCTTGCTTTTTTTTCTTGGTGGCATTATGTGTGGCAAGTTTATTCTTTCTTTTCTTTCTTTCTTTCTTTCTTTCTCATTCTTATTTTTTTTCTTAGTGGAATTATGTGTGGCAGGTACTTAAAAAAAGAACTAGAATGCTCCTGTCTGTTATGGTAGGTGGACAAGATGATATTGAGTGGTATCCTGGTCCGATCATCCTCAGTTTAGCAAGTGTAATTTTAAAATTCATCCTTCCATTTGCAATGATGTGGATGAAGCTATAATGTATTATGCTAAGTGAAATAAGTAACTCAGAGAAGACAAATAACATATGGTTTCTCTCCTATGTGGAATTTAAGAAACAAAACAGATGAACACATGGTGGTGGTGGGGGAGGAACAAACCATGAGGGACTTTTAAAGACAGAGAACAAACTGAGGATTGTTGGAAGGATGTGGGTGAGAGATGGGCTATATGGGTGATGGGTATCAACAAGGGCACTTATGATAAGCACTGGGTGTTGTATGTGATGAATCACTGAATTCTACCCCTGAAGCCAATATTGCACTATATGTTAACTAACTAGAATTTAAATAAAATTTTGAAAAAGGAAAAAGAAGTCATCCTGAAAAAAATGTTATCTTGTCCAACTTTGTTTGGCACTGACCCATTTTTATAGCTTTTTTCACTTTATACATACTCAAAGTGGACTGTGGCACATCTTCTGGCCTGCCTCAGGGTGGAACCTGGCAGACTGGTACCACTCTCAGCTCCTTATCCACCCAACAGGAAATTCCTGCACAAGTCCCTCACCCTGTGGGCTTCCTGTCCCAGAAGTTCTGTTAGTATGTGGGCCTCTCAAGGGTGAATGCTTACTTAAGTTCCAAGATACCCATGAAATAGAGCTTGGAATCACAGTACTATCTCTTAACTTTCTTTTTGAGGTTATATTATTAGAAAACATTTCCACTGAGCTCCCCTTTTCCTTCTCATCCCTTAGACTGGAAAAGTGGTATGCTCAAGAACACCATTTCCAGCTACCCCTCTCTTTGGCCTACTGCCATGCCTAGCCTATTTGTTCTGACTGTTTATGGGGGGATGCATGGGGTATACTGTAACCTTGACTTGAAACTTTTGGGTGCAAAGCTGACATCTTTGAATTAGAGTATCAGGGCTAGGGCCTTGGATATCATCCTCATGTAGCTCATTTAATATCTGGAAAAACTGAAACCCAGAGAAAAGAAGGGACTGACTGGCTTAGATACATCATAATGTAGTGGAAAGAGTGAGGATACTTTCTGGAGCCACAGAATTGGGGTTGAGTTATGTGTCTCTAGCTAACAAGCTGGGTGACCTTAGCTGATCACCTGACATCTCTACCTTGGACTATAAAATGAGATTAAGAAATTCTCTCCCTCCCAGGGTTCTCTTGTGGCTTAGAAGGTTTAGAGTGAAGGTATGTAGCCCAATTTCTGATGCATATAGATGCTAATATTAATTCTCCTGAGTACTGGACCACTGGTCTTTGTCCTTATCTTCATATAAGTCCTAGAACACTCACCCCTATGCCCAGGGCTTTGCTGTGGTTTGCCTTGTATTCCATGAGTTCTGTGCACACCTGCATTAGTTTCCTCCACTGACTGTAAGCTCCTTGAGAATAGGGGACAAATCTGGCTTGGCATCTGACATATATCTCCACATACCTCTGAGCTAGCGGAGGTGCTGTAAAAAAGGGGCCTTGGAAACTCTGTAGAATTGAATTAGCTAGGAGTTAAGTGTCTTGGTACTTTTTTGTCTTACTATGTAGCAAGGAGAAAAAGTCATTTCAGGCTGTGAATAACAGACCAAAGAATCATGTGGTTGTAAAGTTTCCTATTTAATCGATATATTTTAGTGAACTGAGGGGAGAAGGAAAAAAAAAAACAATTTTAAGACAGTGACTGTATTCTATTTTTCTCCATCTATCACTGTTTCCTTCTTGGCCTCCCCTATCCCCTTTTACTCATTGGGGAAGCAGAGAAACTTCTGTTATGTGCTTAGGCTTATTCTTCAAGTACAAGAAAGAGACTAAGAGACTAGATCTGGCATGAAGGACTGGTATAGAAAGATAAATTCATAGAGAAAAGGGAGGAGGAGGAAAAGAGAGAGAGAGAGAGAGAATATGAACCTCATGGAACCAGAATGAACCTTGGTGCCTGTAGTGCTAGAAAGCAGCTGCCATAGAGGGACTATATAGCAGTCCTGGGTGGTAGGGCTCATTTGGCCTCAGGATAAACAAAAGTATGGTTCTTTCCAACTCCAGGACTTCCCAGGGGACCTTCTCTCTATCCCTCTCTCCCATCAGGCCTTTTCTCTACTCCTACTGCCCTAGTCTATGCCCAGCCTTAGGTTCTTCCAGGCAGGTGACAGGGCCATCCCTCCTTCCTGGCTGCCTCTCACTATCACATGTTCTTCCCAGGGTGAGGACATCCTAGACAGGAGCTCGGAGCTGATCTACACTGGGGAGATGGCCTGGATCTACCAGCCCTATGGCCGCAACCAGCAGCGGGTCTTCTTTCTGTTTGACCACCAGATGGTCCTCTGCAAGAAGGTAACCCCAACCCCTTCTTTCCTGAAGGAGATGGCCACCTCAGGAGCATAAGCCCCTCCCTCTCCATTATCCCAAGCTCCCAATGAAGTGGCCATTATAGTAGGTGGGGAAAGACATCAGTGGTTTCTAATTTTGTGACCGCTTCTTTAACTTTTGCTGTTTTCCCTCTTTGTCAATTTCCTTTTTAAAAATCTAGAATAAGACTTTGTTTTCTATCTTCTTGTCTTCCATGATGGCTGTCTCTGCTCTTCTGCATCTCATTGTTCTGTTAGTTTAGTTATGCATATGTTTTGTTATTTTCTTCCTTAGATGATTATACTGGAAGTTAATTTGGTGCTTTGGGGATTTTTGTTTCCTTTTTTTTTCCCTTTCAATTTACTTTTTTTTCTGAGGAGGGGAGGAGATCTCCTTTCCTCTCCCCTCAGGCATCCTCTAATGTTCCTACAGCCTGAAGTTGGCCTGAACAGCTTTTCCCCCTGTATTCTTTGTTTTTAATTATACCATCCTGGACATACTCTGTTGTCCTCTGTGTCATAATTACTAGTTATTTATGTTGGTTTAATTGTATTCTGGAAGGATCAGGAATTACATAGAGTATGATAACGCTGGAGAAAGTTCAAGGAACTTCTGCAGTTGGGCCATTTCTTCTTTCACTGAAGGGCCGGACTTGGAGGATGAGCCATTTGTAACTCAGAAATGCAACAATAGCAAAAGAGACTGGGGATAGAGCACAAAGGAGATGGGGATTTGAAACAAGAACACATGGGTCCTAGACTCTACTGTCTCTAAACTTGGGCCAGTTTTTTAACTTTATCCCCTTATTTTCCTCAGTGCCAAATCAGGCTGATGATAGAATTCATCTCAGGAGGCTTTGAGGAGGATCACCTGAGGTAATGGGAAGTAATGAAGTATAGTATTAAGAGCATGGGTTCTAGGGCCAGACAAAAGGGCACCAATTACCTTTTGTCCATGAGCCATATGACCTTGGACAAATTCTCTGTGCCTAGTATTATCCCCTCATCTGCAAAATGGAAATAATAATGGTATCTGTATAGAAGAGAGGCTGTGAGATTAAATTAAACACTACATTTGCAGTGCCTGGCACATAGTAAGTACTTAGTAAATGCTAGCTATTGATACTATTACTGTTTATTTGGTGTTAGTACGCATTCATTCAGCAAATCGTTGTTGGGAGGCAGTATATACAGTGATTAAACAGACACATATTACATTTTTTATTAAAAAATTTTAACGTTTATTTATTTTTGAGAGAGAGACAGAATGAGAGTGGGGGAGGTGTAGAGAGAGAGGGAAACTGAATGAGCCACCCAGGCTCCCCAAAGAAGCACAGAGTTTAGATCCAGGTAGTATGGACTCAAAGCCCAAGTCTACCATTTAGTAGCTTTTGTTTCTGGGTAAGTTAATGGTTCTATGTCTACATATCCTCATAAAATGGGGCTACAACAGTATGTACCTTGTAGGATTTTTGTGAAGATTATTTAAGTTAATAAATGCAAAGCATTTAGCTGCCAAGCAATGAATGCATAAAGAAAATATGATACACACATACACACACACACACACACACACACACACACACTGTGTAATATTAGCTTAAAAAAGGAGATTTTGTCATTTGTGACAACATGGATCAACCTACAGGATATTATACTAAAACAATAAGACAAAGAAAGGTAAATACTATATGCTCTTACTTACATGTGTAATCTAAAGCAGTCAAAGTCATAAAGGCAGAGAGTAGAATAGTGGTTGCTAGGGGCTGGTGGGGGTGGGGGAAATGGAGAGATATTGGTCAAAGAGTAAAATACTTTTTGTTATGCAAGATGAATAAGTTTTGGAGAGTTATTGTACAACATGGTATCCATAGCTAACAATACTGTATTGTATACTTGAAATTTGCTGAGAAAGCAGATCTTGTGTTCTCATCACACACACAGAAATAACCATATGAGATGATAGATAAGCTAATTAGCTTGATAATCGTGATCATTTCACAACATATACATATATCAAAATATCACATTGTATACCTTAAGTATATATAATCTTTATTTGTCAAATATGCCTCAATAAAGCTGGGGAAAAATGCAAAGCATTTGAAATAGTGTCTGGCACATGATATATGCTAAGTGTTGCCTGCTGCTGTTGTTGTTGCTGTTATTATTTTGTTATTAAGAATGTACTCTAGATATTGGAATATAATAATGAGAAATATAAGTCCTGTCCATGCCTTCCTCAAGATCTGGAGAGAAATCCCAGGGTGGTCCAGGCTAGTGGTGGGGAGTAAATAGGGTCCCTCTCTAAAAAGGGAAGACTTTACTGACAAGCAAGTGAGAGAGGCAGCAATCCCTAAGAGTTACAGGCCCCAGATTGCAGCATCTGTCACTTATACAAAATGTTTTACAGTGTCTTACTAAACCCCATGAATACCCAGTGAGACCAAATTCAAACTTCTCCCAGCTATTTGAATTATGTAATGTCAGAGACTTGGATAGGCTCCTTGCTGGATCCATGGCTAGGCTTGGTGCTTGTCTGCAGACTGCCAGGGTCCTTCTGGAGAACCACTGGCTTCCTTAATATCTTCCAACTTGGATGAGTGTAAGGGAAAAGGAGGAAGACTGGCATCCTATTAGCAACTATCCCATTTAGGCAGGGAACTTGTGATGACCAAATAACATCTGTACCAAGCACTTATTCACTGTGACCCTATGAAAGCACTCAATCATTAACAAGTGACTTTTGGGCAGCCTGGTCCCAATAGGACCTCAGGCAACCAGGGCTCAGGAGGGCTTTGTCCTCTTGCCATGTGCAGAAGCTGAGCAGAGACATTTCTGAGGCTTTGTCATCTGTCTTCCCCTGGACAACCCCTCAGTAAGGCAAAAGCAAGGAAGAACTATTGGGCACAGCTTAAATGGACAGACTAAAAGCTGTGAAACAGAACTAATGCAACTCAGCAGTGTGGTGGCTGAATGTAAGTTGTGTAAGGGTCTTCATAATCACTGCTAGCATTCAGAGAAGGGAAACCACAGTGATGAGCTAGAGAAGGCAGTCAGGGAAGCCTTCTTTGAGGAGGAAGAATGTGTAAATTTGACCATGAAGGCTAGAACGATTGGAATAGGAGGCACTGTTGGGGGCAGGGAGGACACATTAGTATGAGCCTACGTATAGATCTGTGACAACCCCCACCCTGAAAGGATATATGGAATTTCCAAGGACAATGGTGTAGCTATATAAGTTTTAAAATATTCAGTTGCCTTTGCTTTATTTCTTTGTCACAATATTTAACTTATTTTGAAAATTTAAATGAACTAAAAGAGGCATTGAGATTTTTAGGTTTATCAAAAAGGAATTTTAAAGGCCTACAAAATATCAGTTGGGGAGCAAGAAAGCTCAGCACCATAATTATCAGACAAGGCTGGCCTCATGACCTGGAAGCTGCATGTTGCAATTTGAGATTTACAACAATTTTACAAGGTAAGGATGACTTGTCTAGTTTCATAGGTGAGAAAATTGGAAGTTCAGAGAGATAAAATGGTTTGCCCAAAACCACAGCTAGCAGGTTAAGCAGATAAAACTCAAACCCAGGGCTTTACACTCTAACTCACACTCTTTTTGTGCATGTTACATGCTGCTTTTTGGCCTTAGCTACCATTTCTGATGGGAATTTTTGAACAGTGGGTCATTATTAATGAATCCTATAACATTCCTACACCTGAGTTTATGACTAAGCTGATGCCTGAAAACTCATGTTCAACCCTCTAGGGAGCTAGAAAGAGCAGGCAAAGGGAGAACCTTAACCACACACATCTCTAGTCTTGCTTCCCTACCACAGAAACAGAATTCTCTCAAGTTTCTTGTTATCCTTAAATACCTAAAGAAACAATAGGAGTTTCAGTTGATGCTTTTAATTTAGCTCCAAGATCACATAAATTCTTTCCATTTTGTTTGGAAACCAGTAAAGGTTTTTAAAGCTGACAATGATTATGACACACCAACTGAGAGACAAAGAAAGCTGCAGGTGATGCTGGCAGGCTGGGTCCAGAGACCTGAAGTGTTACTTCAGGATCAGCCAAGAGGGTTCTTGGCTTCGCAAATGATGGAAATCAAATGTGAGCCAGCAGGAGGGTGAAAGCAAAGTTTATATATAGAGAGAGCAGATACAGCAGATACAGAGTGTCTGGGAGACTCAAAAGGAAAGGGGGGAGTCTCATCTTTGTTCAGGGTCTGGGGGCAGTTATTGAGGTTTATGTGTCCTCTAAGGCATTCAGGTACCAGTTAGAACAAAGATGAGTGCCCAGGTATTATTCCTTGGAGACAGGGGGCCTTGGCATTGAGATGTCTAGCTACAGTTGTCTGGAATACGCATATAATAGCTGTCCATTCTGTCCTTGTCATTTCTTACATGTTACTTATTCTAGAGAAATCATTAACTCCTTGTCCCTTACAAGGAGGGCATATGCTGTTTGCATTATAAGGCATGTGTAAAGTGAGGTAGGGATACAGGTCCTAGTGAAAATAGAAGCAGGAAAGGGAGCTAAAAGCAATTTTATTGAGTTCTTAATTTCCCTTGTCTCACAGGTGAAATTGGGAATAGAAGGGAGGTTAAAGCTTCCTATATTCTAGTCAGGTAAGCACCCACCTATTAGCTGTGTGGTCCAGACCTGGCTTCTCAGGTCTATGTGTATCTGTATTAAGTATTGTAAGGCATGTTTCAGGCCTTTATGAGATCAAACTAGGTCACATCAAGCCATTCTCCTTAGCCTGTCCTGCTTTTATAGTTAGATTAGACTGACAGGGCCCACTGTTTATGCATCAGTCTCACAAAGTGTTCTTGAGGATTGTGAAAGTCTGCACGTGGCAACCACCCCATCCTTTTGTTCAGGACTGAACTTGTCCACTTTGAGCATGGTAAAAGAAACCCAGACTCTGAAGGAAGCTTGGAGCAAAACTGGCCCACTCTGTATAGCTGACCTTTTTCTCTCTTGTGAACTTGATGCCAGTGGAACCCAACAGATCAGAACCCATCTATACTCACAGCTTATTTATATGCACAATCATTATGGGAGGAAAAAGAACAATGTGGAGGTTGTTTTTTTGCAAAGCAATTCAACAACACCTATATTTCACAGCCTGGGTCTTCGAAGATTGACAGAGCTATGTTGGGAATTCTTAAAGACAGCCTTCCCCAGACATACCAAAAAGCCCAGTTTACCCTACATTGTAAAGAGTTAGGATTGCAAAAGCAAATTCTTTGCAGGTAGGCTGCAGCTGAGAAGTGAGGCATGCAAGGCAATTCAGCAGAATGGGAGCAGTTTAACCAAACTGTATAATGTTAATAAAAGTTAATGAGCATTTCTGATTCTGTCAAATTGTCTAAAGGCCAAATATAGGCAGACAGGAGGGATAGTTTGTGAGAACAAGTTGGCCAGTGAAGACATCCATCAGGACAGGGCTCATGAGACCTCCTTGGCCAGACTCAGCCACACCACACATCCCAGCAGTAGATGTGTTCTCAGGGGAAGCTGAGGGAAGTGCTAAGAGGGTGAGGGCAGAAAGGTACTTATACTTTACATGCCACAGGTCCACGAGTGATATCATCCATCTCTCTGGTTTTCTTTTTTTTTTTAATTTATGAAATATCACATTCAAAAAGATACAAAATAATATAATGGGCACCTATGTACTTACTATACAACTTAAGAAATAATTCATTACAAATACATTCTTTCCCCTCTCCCTCTCTGCTCCCTCCCTTTTCCTTCCTTCCATTTTCCCATTCTCCTCTCTGTACTCTTTTGAATTTGGCCTGTGTCATTGTCATATTTTTTATATAATTTCTGTATCTCTAAACATTATGTGGCATTTCTTTGTAGCTGTTTAAACCTTATATAAGTGTAATATATGTAGATGAGATAAAACTGTATACAAAAGTAACCAGGGGAATGATTGAACGCGGGATTTAAGGTTGCTGTGGCATCATAGCTTTTGGTGGCAGTTTCACCAAAACTTAATATATTATTAAAAGTAAATACTTAGAGAAATAAGAGTACCTTGTATGTACTAATGATGACTGTCTCCTGGACTGAGAGTATTAATCCAATTCTGTATACCAGAGAGTAAAACAACAATAATAAAAGATAATATACTGTTTGTATCCATCTATAACTTTTATTTTTCTCACGCAATAAGATTTGTGAAATTTATTTGTCAATATATGAAGCTTTTTATTCAATCTTACCCCCATTTCTCCTGCCAGATTAGGCCTTCTCCAAAATTCCCTGGAGTACAAAGTGTTCAACCCTCTCCATGTAATCTTTCCTGGCCAGCACAGGCTGTGGCCACCTTGCTATTCTTAACCACTCATACCCACTCTGATATGCAGGTCTCACTTGCTGGCTTGAATTCCTAAGTATACCTCAGGCAACCATCCAGCTTATTTCATACTTCTAGAAGGCTTGCAAATATTTTGGAAAAGAAAAGGCCTATGCTAGCAATGCTTGTGTGGCTTACTGCTTCCTACTTCCCATCAGAGTCTTACAAACACATATAAGGGTTGATACTGGAGTCGGAGAGTTTTTGGATGTAGGACAAAGGCTTTCTGTAAGAGCATCTTTTTTTTTTTTTTTTTTTTTTTTTTTTTTTTTTTTTTTT